>NC_088934.1:14802500-15010000 GCF_038396675.1 Hydra vulgaris | reverse complement strand
TTTGAGTAAAAAAAATAATGTTTCGGAAATAAAACAGAAAAAGCAATTGCGATAAAAATAAGCAACTTTTTTTTTTTTAGAATAAATAAAATCTTAAATTAAATAATATTTAGTAATATTTTTTAATAAATTTGACAGTTAAGTTAAACCTAAGCATTAATTTTAATAAACTTAAACATATTTTTTTATTCAGAATTAATATATATATATATATATATATATATATATATGTATGTATGTATGTATGTATGTATGTCTGTATGTATGTATGTCTGTATATATATATATATATATATATATATATATATATATATATATATATATATATATATATATATATATATATATATATATATATATATGTATGTATGTATGTATGTATGTCTGTATATATATATATATATATATATATATACAGTACCTATTCATATTAGACTCAAACTCAAATTTTAGCTTTTTGTCTTTTTTGTGTCTAAAATGCAATACAAGCAATCGCAACTTAATTTTTTTGTTATTTAATCTATATATTATTACATACAAAGCATATTAAGAAACTTAATACTTGGTGGTAAGTCCTTTTGACTCTATATGAGCTTTGACACGCCTGGGCATACTATTTATGCACTTTGAGGTCAATGCTTTAACTTCTGGATCTCGAACCCATACATCAATCAGTTGTTCTGTAAGCTTCTGTTTACTCGTTATTATTTCCGCACTGATTTTGCGTTTTACTAGCTCCCACAGATTTTCAATAGGATTCATATCTGGAGATTTGCCAGGCCAATCAAGAAGCTCGATACTCTCATTAGCAAGAAATGTCTTTATGGATTTTGCAGTATGGCATGGAGCACCATCTTGCATAAAAGCTATTTTTTCACCATTAGGAAACCACTCTCGTATCTGCGGAATCAGGGTGGTCTGTAGGACAGTCTTGTACTGATCTTGCTTCATTGTCTCTTGTACAATTTAAAGTTGACTGATACCCCTGCTTGATATGCATGACCAAACCATTATGGATGCTGGGTGCTTTACTGTGTTTACGATACATTCTGGCTTGTGTTGTTCTCGTGGTCTGCGGCGGACAAATGTGGCTTTGTCTTCTAAAGTTTGAAAGGTAGATTCATCGCTGAATACAACCTGATTATAGCAATAATTATTGATGTTTAATAATATTTAAAGTATTAGTAAAATCAATTGGGGTAAGATATTAATGCAAAAGCGTCTTTTGAAAACTTAATAATAAAATATTATTTGTTTAAGTTTCAGGAGAGAATAAATGGAAAATCTACCTTATTCCAGTCATCCTGAGAAAAAGATGAGTGTTTTTTAGCCCAAGCAAGACGTTTTTTAATCATCGCAGTGGTAAGTTTTGGTTTCTTCAGTGGCTTTCTGCACTTGAATCCTTACTCGTAACTTCGTCTTCTTAAAGATCCAAGTAAAATGTTAATTCCTTGGTCTTTCAAAACGCTTTTCAGTTTTATTGCTAGCATCTTACGATTTTGCTCAATAACTTTTTTGATCTTTCTATCATCTCTAGCACTTGTTATTCTTTTTCGGCCACAGCAGCCTGTTCGCTGTGCTTCTAATTTGACCCCCATTTTGAGTTTAGAATTTATTCTTCTAACTGCAATATTTCTTTGACTGTGGTTTGTTTCTTGCAGAAGAACAGCTACTTTAGCTAATTTACGTGGGGAAACATCAAAGTTATTATATGACAGGGATACACTAAAAAAACATTTAAAAACATCTGAAATTTCATTATTTGAGTTTTTAAGACAGTCTACAGTAATTTAGACATAATTTGAACATATAAAGACATAATTTGAGTTATGAAAGATAGAAACAACTGAATGTTTTTAATTTAATTTATAAAAATTTACCATACCTTTTATAAAGTTGAAAATATTATTTAAAAGTATATATATTTCATAAATGTTTTTAATCTAAAACAAAATAAATGACAGGAAGTTATATTACATATAAATAATAAAAAGTAAACAGCAATAACCCCTACCTAACAAAGAAAATCCAAAAAAGTAACAAAATCTTGATTTTTTTTTTTTTTTTTGAGTCTATATATATATATATATGTACATATACATACATGCATTTTTTAAATCAAAATTGTTTTTTTTTTTATCAGAATACAATTATATATTTTTATTAAATTAGTTTTAAATTAAATCATATATATATGATGAATAAAAATTAAAAATTTGTTATGTAATTACTAAGTAGATAATTAAATATATAATAAAAATTAAAAATTATTCAACATAAGTTACTACGTAAATATATTAAATACATAAATTATTAAGTTTACTTATTACTTTATTAAATAAAGTAATAAATTAGTTATGTTTACAATAAAATCATTTTATTTAAATTATCAAAGAATATTATATGTAATTATATTTATATAAGTATGCATTTTTTTTATAAATCTTTTCAAACTTTTTCTAGGATTAATTTTATAAACACTTTTAATGGCAAAAATTTAAGCGCGAAAACAAACATTACATATTACATTAAAAATTTTAACATAATGATGTTAAAATTTTTGTAAAATAAATTTAAAAGGGGTTTTAAAAACTAAAATATTTGTTTGAAATTTATAAAAACCATCAGACAAAAAATAAAATAAATACCATAAATTTAAATTAATAACTAAATGAAATTTTTTAACATAAATGATAAAAACTGGGCTACTTAATTCAAAAAAAATGTAATGATTTGGCATCTTTAAAAAATGAATTAACTCAAAAAAATGACGTATTTTACTAATGTAGCTGTGTGTTCAACTTTAATTTTTGTATAAAAAATAAAACTTCAAAAAATAAAGTTCATATACAATACTGAATTTAATAATAATTTTGGAACAACAAAAATGAACCTGGTTTTTCAACGATCAAGCCAACCAACAGACACTTGAATTTATCCATTTATATTATTTTTTCAGCAAGCTCTTTGGCTTTTGTTTTAAAAATTGTTTCTGATACTGCCATATTTCTACTCCTTACATTTAAAAGCTATTTAAAAACAAGATGATCTAAATTTGAAAGTGTTTCTTCTTTAATTCTCATACGTTTTGATTTGTTCCCTTGCGTCTTCATTCAAAAAAAATTCTGTATTTTTGATTCATGTTGACAACGTATTTTTTGGAATGCCATATTTCATAGCAACCTGAGACTTTGACAATCCTTCTCCTTTTTTCCTTAAAGCAGCGGTTTACACATATATATACATATATATATATAAATAGGACCCTTTCCTTTGATAATCACTGATTTTCTTTATTGTCAAATAAAGTTATATTTCTAAATTAATAACTAAACTTATGGTTATCGAGGCATATCTTGTGCCCTTAGTCTTAAATATAGATCTTCATGTAAAGATAAATTTCTCACGTGATTTGAGTTATGTCAGGCATTGATCTCAAAGAAAAAATCAGAAGACTATGAATGCGTTTTTTTGTTTGTTTTTTGTTTTTTTGTATTAATGTTGTTGTTTTTTTTGCCATTTTTTGTCTTGTTTTGATGAGTTGCTGCTATTAATATCTTGTCTAATGTCTGATCTTGCAAGCATAGTTTATGTTAAATATGTTATCATGCTTTGTCTAATATATTATCATGCTTTGTCTAATATATTATCTTGTAAAAACAGGTTTTGCTGTTGTGGTATGTTGTTAGCAGTAATGTTAAATGTATACTAAGTTGTATTTAAAATTAAGCTTACAATTTTATTTTTTTTTTTAATTTTTTTTTGTTGATTAAATTTGATTTCTTTTTCTTTCAGTGGAAAAATCTACCAAACAAATACCCAGTGATGGATTCAAAATTAAAATGTGTTTTTGAGCTTCCTTCTGATGAAAATACTACTGAAAAGGTATGGATTAAATCAATTCTATGTTTAAAATTCTGTTTAAAAAATTTTTTAAACAAATGAATGTTGTATTATGTCTAAAAAAATAATTTAACCACTAAAATGCTAACAAAGTACTTAATTACATTTAAAGTGGAGTAAATTTATTATAATCAAAAATGAAAAGTAAGTCATAAATGTATAGAAGCTAAGGTGAAATTTAGAGCTAAAAGAGTTGTCAGAGATGACAAGTCCTAATATAGATTTGTATTTACATTAAAATTTTCGTTTTACCTAAACTGTGTCCTGGAGCTTCAATAATGGAAATTAAATTTTGTTGAGAGAATTCAGAGTATTATAAGTCTTATAATCATTCTTCTTTTTAACCTAGCATTTGGAGTTCCTGTTTAAAATTACACATGACTTTAGGTTCAAAAACAATTTTTCAAGATTTTTGTACCTATCTACATATGTTCTTTAAAATATACCTTTTTTTTTTCAGTATAAAGTTGAAAATTCATTAACATTTTTAGAATACCAAGACTTGATCAAAGTCTAGGTAAAAATAATTAATGACTCTAAAGTCCAAAGTTTGGGTTTTTTCTGATGAGTAAAGTTTATGGAAAGCTTTGAATTGTCTCTTTTTTTTGTTGTTGTTGCAATTTTTAGGCTTCAAGCATTAAACTACTTTATGTGTAAATTTTTTTTTACACAGAATGGGTATGTTTATGTATATTATTTTTCATCTCCAAAATATGTTTAAATGCCTAAACCTTTTTACATATTTTTTCTGTTCAGCTGTTTTGACTTTTTATGTGTTTATTGTATAAACTTATGTAGAAAAACTAGTATTTTAATATCACTAATATTTATTTAAATGTTTCCAGTTAACTGTTCTTATTCTGATTAGAGTGTATTTACATTGTGAACTCTGTTTAGTGTTACATGATGTATTAGAAGTCTATCTACAAGAATCTATTAGAGAAGGCCAAACTGGTAGATTCATGTTTAAGATCAAGTTCTAATATATACTAATCTCATATACCTTCAAAAATAATTTATATATCAGCCCTTAGGATTAGAGGGCAATGCCATCCTAATGCAGACCAAAAATAGTTTAACTCTGAGAGGTGATATATATATACATAAATATGATATATAAACATATATACAACCTTCAGAATTATGGTCAGCATCCCGCAGTGTCGATTTAACAGCCGACCTTGGCAAAAAAATTGCCGTTCTCTCTCTCTCTCTCTCTCTCTATATATATATATATATATATATATATATATATATATATATATATATATATATATATATATATATATATATATATATATATATATTTTTTTTAAAAAATTAAAACAAAAACTTCAAATCGAGATAGAAACATAAAATTCAAGCTAATGAATGTAATAATGATAATAGTAATAAAAACTATAATAATGTTTTAAGTGGAAAAAGAATATTCAAATAAAAAATATAAATGCACCAATAACAAACAATAACAACACCAAAATTAATAAAAATAAACGGTATTATTATGAAAAAATACAACAACAAAAAAATGTTTTATTTTAATAGATTTAACCGAGGAAAATATAAAATATCAGAAAACATAACTAAAAGCATAATACTAAAATTAAACTTTTTTGCTGTTTTTTTTATCCGAACGTTTATTCGATTTATGTTTAATATAGTTTTTTTCTTAATTTAAGTTTTTTTTTTTTTTTTAATTACTATTAACTGTAAGAAACTTTAGAATAAAACAAACATTTTATGAGCTGATAAAAGACTATGGTAATTGTTTACAATTATCAAAATATCTAATTGAAATATAGTTTTATACTTTTTTTAAGTTTAATTGATATTCAAAATTATTTTAGATATTTATTCATAACGTTTATAATAAGTTAAAAACGTTCCAATAATTTTTATTTTACTCTTTAATGGTTTCATTTTAAATTAATTCAATGGTTTCTTTTTCGTTAACAAACGTAACCTTTGTGCTCCTAGCGTACTTGAAACTATTTTAGTGTTATTTGAAATATTTAAAATACACAGGAATCTGAAGTTCTTGTATCTCCTGGAAATAGCTCTCAAGAGAAGCCTACTACAGTTAGCGCAGCAGCCAAAGAATCTGTAAGCATGCCAGCTGCCAGTTCAACTCCGTCAACAAAAGATACCCACGAAAATAAACCTTTGGAACCCAAAGTTGTTTTTAAATCAGCTAAAGATCCTTCTACTCCAGTAAAAGAGGTATTTTAATTATATTTTCCTTACTTTTTTTTTAAATAAATAATTGTTGTTATTGTTATTTACTTAAGATTAATAGCATTACTATTTGTAAATATCCCTGAAATAACTTTTATCAGAAAATATGATAGTTGTTTTTTTACAATTTAACGATGAGTAAAGCTTTGAATATTCTCATTTAGCAACCTCCGCAATCGTTTGCACTTTCACCATCTATTCCGAAAAAGGTATTTTCAAATTTACCTCCTGGCATATATTTATGTATTTATAATATTTTAACTACATTAAAATTTAATTATTTTGCTCGTTATCAATAATAACAATTGCTATTGTTTTGTTTTTAAATCTTTTTTTTTTTTTTTTTTAACGTTGCATGTAATTCTTTTTTTAGACAAATTCAAATGAACATGAACACTTTCGTGAACATCATTCTTTATCTACGAAGGAACCCAGTTTTCTTCCTATGTCATTGATTATCGGAATGATTCTTGCTCTTATAATTGGAATAATAATTGGGAAATTTGCTTTGTAATAGAATGTAACCTTAAATTATAATAAATAATTTTTTTTCTCTTCTGTTTATTTGAATTATTATCAATTCAAAACTTGTTAACAAAAATTTTGTTTATTATTCGCGAAAGTTACATTAAATAAAATCAAACCAAATATATTATAATATAAGCTGTAACTTTTGGAGGACTTTTACAAATAGTGCAAGTATAAAGTAAATACCTAAATTATAAAACATAACAATATTACCAGTGGTGAAAATAATAGTATTAACAATAATGATAGTTATAAAATAATGCAAAAATTTTAGAATAACGTAATGATGTTAACTTGGACCAGCGTGCCATTTGATATGCTCATTTACCATACTAAGTCTTTAAGATAGGGTTTTAAAAACAAGATTAAAATCAATTTTGTCAGAATTAAAAAAAACTTGTTTAAATGTTAATTACAACTTCTCGTTTGTTATCTCTCCTAAAACTTGATAATTTTTTTTTAACAAAAGAATTAAATTTTACGAATTTAAAAAATCATGTTAAAAATAATACTATGTAAATAAAGAAATGTCGAATTAATTAAAGGTTATTTTGATTTTAATGTTGTGAAAAATTTTAGTAATTACTCAGCAAAACCACTGATTTTACAGATGCCCTCTTGGATAAATTTTTTTATCAAGTTTGTTTTTAAAAAAAATAGTTTTGAAATGTCATTGGTAATCTAAGGTTAAGATTGGAGTCTAATTTCCCAGATCAGGTTCAGGATCATCACGATCACCCTGCTATTGGCATTATGTAACCCAGCACTATCTGCTCCGTGCCTTGCTGTTTTGTAGTGTTTGCCTTTTTTTTAGGCAAAGGAGAAACACTATATTAAAAATCCCATGCCTTGGGGCTCTTGGTTGAGTTAAAGCTAGAGATGGTGCCTTGTTAAAAATACTAATCTTGGATAGATGTTAGCTTTATCCTTCTGTCTTGCAGAAGATCTAGGCAAATTATGGGTAAGCAGAATAATTCTGTTGTTCAGCCTCGCACCCCCTTCCTCAAAAATTAGGTTGACGTAGATGAAAACCTGTATTACATTGTTTCCTGCGTAGGATAATGAATGCTGGATCTTCTTAACTCTGCTAATAGATTTTTGCTTGTGACTCCTTGAGAGCGGCTATGCAACTCTTGTTATCTTTTAATTAGGAAATGCCTCTAAAACTCCGTTTCATAATTCTTAGGCTGGCTCGTAGTAAGGTTGCACGAACCCAGTGGTATTTCTCAAAGATGCTCATTCCATCAACAGCTGTAAAATATTAGAGTATTAACAGTGCCATGTTGCGCATTTGATGTGGATTGTCAAACCTACATAAAGAGCCCTAAGTTACGACTTTGGGTTAATAACCGGGACAGAGACATTAGTTCGTTACTTGAAATGCTGTCTATCTCTATTTATGAATAAGTCGAGTTTTCTTTAAACTTAAACCATGCCAAAAGTAACCATAAATATTAAACATAAAAAACCTATCATCCCCATCTAACTGTTTTTATATATCAAAGTAACTTTCCATCAGTTGAATCTTACCTGCAAAATTTATCAAACTTGCTTGCTCTTTGTGAGACTAGTTTAAACTCCACTGTTCTTTCTTCAGATCACAGTATTAATGGGTAATATCTTGATTTGCAAAGACTTCAATAGTCACATGCTTGGCTTGGGCGTATACCTACGCATCGTAATTTCAAATTCTTGTCAAAATTAATCACCAAGAATGAGGTCAAAAAAAGATAGAATTACTCTTAAATCAACATGTTTATTTACTATTATTGTTAAGTGCATCAGATTTGTTTTGTATATTTTCTAAATTATTCAAGAAAATCAACTTAAGTTATGTTTTTTTTTTTATTAGTTTGGCTTTGAACAGTTTTGCTAAAATTTTTGCAATTAATTGATTTGAAATATAAAGTTTTACTTTATATTCCAAAACAATTAACTGTAAAAAATTGCGTTCATGAAAATTTTTTTCATTAACACAACTTTTTAAAGCTGTACCTTTTTAAAGCTGCCTCCTCTGTGTGTGTATAATTGTATGTATGTGTATGTTTGCATCTATTGTTTAGATAAAGCAAATTAGTAATATTAACGAGAAAAGTATTTTTGATTGAGGACATCAAGCCGATAAAGTTTATAAATGTATAATAAATAACAAAAACAATAACAGTTTTTTTTCAAAGATAAATTCGTTATAAATACTTTATTTTACAAATTTAAGCATTTATACGTTATTAATTCTCTAAAATATATTATTCATTTACATATTGTATATATTTATACTATATGTGATGTTAACCAATAAAAAACAAACCATACAAGTGTTTTAACAGTAACCGAAAATGGCAGTAGTTGGCAGCATGGTAATTTAACAAACTGCCTTTTCTTTCCAAGCCTTTTATCAAAAAATGCCAGAAATTAAATAAGTCCTTGTATTTGTATTTGACTATTTCATTTTTTTCTGTATTGTTGTAAGGATTCGCGCATGCGCATAGAAGATATGGTTGATTAGGGTAATGTGAGCATTAAGATTTCTTTAATTTAACAAATGAAGTTAAAGTTGCTTTGTATTTTTTGAATTGACTATATGTGGCGATAACAGGAATCAGTACAATTAGCGTAAATCTATATGCAGTAACTAGCGGGTATCATTTAATGAAAACGCTGCTAAATTTTTTGCGTTGTTAAAATAATATTATCACACATGAATAAATCTGTGGCGCGAAATTTTGGTGTCAAAATAATAAAATCAAGTTTTCATTAAAGAAAAATATGTTAGCTAAAAATTCAATCCATTTTTGTTTGAAAAATAATACATAGAAACATTTAGTTTGACTTTATTTAAAGATGCCATTTTTGCGTAATATGAGCATGCTCAAACTAATCAGTGTTTTTCATTGAAATTACCTAGTTTATAATCCTAAAATAGCAGTGGTTTTAATTGCTTTTTGAATAAAAACAAAACATAGTAAAAACTTTTAATTTTTTTTTTTTTTGTGTTCATTGAACAATATTTTCTGGAAAAAAAAGTCGTTGGTACATAATATATGAGAACACGGAAACTCGAAAAAGGATTGTAAGATCCTGTCACCGAGAACCGTTTAACAATACAAAAATAATAAACCAATTATTTCAAAAAAATATAAAATGAAAAGAAATACAGTTTGAGAAAACCTTCGTACAAATAAGATATCTCAATTATAAAACGCCGTTTAACGATACAATAAAAAATAAAACCAAATTTTTTAAATAACATTCAGATAACACTTATAAAAGAGAAACGAGATCAGAAGAACTTGAAAATATTATCTATTAAGAAAATAACTTTTTTCAGTTTGATTTTAACAATACTAAATATTTTTCTGTAATTTAAATTAAGACAAAAGCAGTTGCCAATCCGTGGATGGATAAATCACTGATAAAATGCTCAAAAAAGAAGCAAAAACTCTATAATAAATTTAAAAAAAATAAAAACACTGAAAATGAGCAAAACTACAAAAATTATAAATATTTTTACCAAAATCTTATCAAAAAGGCTAAAAATAAATACTACAGTAATCGAATCATTAAATGCAAACCTGATAATAAGAAAACGTGGTCCATCATTAATGAGATAATGGGAATGAAAAAATAAATTCAACTTCTTTACCAAAAAGAAATGATATTAACAACACTGACATATTCTGTAAAAACAAATCTCGGAAGAATTTAACAAATATTTTATAAATATTGATCATAATCTCGCAAATTAAATAAGTCAAACATCTGATTCATTTAAAAACTACCTAAAACCCGCAAATAACGCTATCATGTATGATTATGAATTCAACTATAAAGAATTTGAAGAAGCCTTTTTCTCTTTAAAAAAAAGAAAGCACCAGGGTGCGGATTCACAACTTTTGCGTAACTCTTGCGTAGCTGGGTGCAGATTCACAACACTTTCGTAAGTCTAAAATGTGCGTAAAGTTTGCGTAAGTTTTGCTTAAGTTCAAAGTTACGCTAAGTGTTATTCACAAACCTTGCATAAACAAAAACTTTCGAAATTCCTACGTTATTACTTACGCATTAAGTCTAAAAAACGGTATTCACAACATTTTCCTAAAAAGTGCTGAGCAAACTTTACGCAAGAAATGTTACGTCTGCTATTTTCTGACTTAAGTTTGGCGTAACTTTAAATCATCTAATCATATTTAAAAATGGCGTTTTTATTATTATAAAAGATTTCAGATTTTGTTTGTTATTGCCAATAAAATATAATTTTATCTTAATTTTATACTGCTTTACGTTAAGTTGTTTATTTAAATAATACAACAATAGTTTTTTTTTTTTTTTTTCAACAACAACAGCAATAACAATACAACAACAACAACAACAACAATAGCAGTATATTTACCAAAAATTTTGATGTACTACATAAACTTGTTTTCACCTTAAATTTAAGGTTAAAAAAATATACACACAATCTATATAATGGATGGTTCACTCTCTCATAGCCTAGCTAAAACAAGGAGAGCGACCATAGTACGGATATATCATATAGTTTTGCAGTATGCCAATAACTTATTAAATAAATTAACTTAATAACTAGTTATTGTCATACATCAATGCTATATGATCATCATATCATAATGATACATCATAATGATGCATCATAAGGATAAAGGATACATCATAATGATGTATCCATACTATATTAACTTATGGTTGTATCTATACTATACTATCTATACTAAATTAAACAAAAATATATACAATAATATTATTGAAGTATATACTTTAACTTGCATAACTAGCATAAAGAGAGAGAGACTCACTCTCTCACTCTCTCTGTGTGAGAGAGAAAATATTTGTCCTAATATAGATACAATATTCACTAAAATATGTAATCAATTTATTAAATTTTCAAATATTTATTTTTTTTATTTATAAATGAGAACAAGACTATTTCAAAATACAATAATCCAAAAATTATCTCTGAGTAATCAGGTTATTGAAGTAAAAAAGTATTATAAACTAAATATTAAACTTACTTTAAATAATGATGCTATATTTTTCGATAATTTTAATTATTCAAAGGTATCAAAGGTATAACAATATTAAGATTATTTTGAATAATAATGCTCTGTTTTTAATTATTTCAATTATCAGGAGATATTAATATCTATGGATAATTTAAATTATTAGAAAAATTAGGCTTTAAAATTGTTTTTTAAAGCCTAATTTCTTGGTAAATAATATTGTTATTTGCAAATAATAAACATATTCTGTTATAGTTTAAATTATTTTGGTAGATCTTTTTTTTTGTATATCTATATGAAATCTCATTGGTGTAGTTTGTTATTGCAAAGGTCAGAATTTCCATAAAAATTTCCTTGATCCACCAGTTAGTCCAAATGGAGTGATGGTGTTTTTCACAATTTAGTAGAATTATTATCTGTTGCTGATGAAAATAGTATTACAACTCTTGAGATGAAAGCATATTGTTCACACTGGTTGTAGCTATTAGATTATACTGTATTTGGTGTCTTGAAAACCTACTACAATACTTGTTATTATGATTTAATCAATACTTGCTCTGTCAAAGAGTCAAACTTTTTTATACTGCATGTACCTGATTCACAGAATTGACTTTATGCTATCCATCAAATATAAAAATCGTGTTTTTATTCATGCAAGTATGGTACCATAAATTCTCAATCTGAAATATCACTGAAAAAAAAATTAAAAAAAACAAGTGGGTTTTAATTCAAACTCAACTTTTATTAATTAATACAATTGAAACATTTTCCATAACATATTATGAAAAATACAATGTATCTTTCATAGTATGCTATGGAAAAGTTGTTGAACTTTTGCTTATGTTTTCAAAATGTTCCTTGTATTTCTGACAATAGAAATTTTGTTTATAAATAGTTTCAAATATACTAGAATGCAATCAAATGTTTTTCTTGAATTTGTTGAAGCAATTTCTTTATTTGATGAAACTGTCATTCCCTATTGCAAATAAAAGTGTTTTTGATTCAAGTCAACTATATGATAAAACAAGACCACTGAAAAGAAAATTTATCAATCATCATGATGTTTTCTTATACCTTAGGGTATGAGAAGTAAGAATGAAAACAAGAAGTTAAAAAAAAACACTTTAGTTTAGCACTTCCATTATTTTATGAACGTGAAGTTTTATGCTTAACTAAAGTACTTTGTTTTAACTTCCTGGAGCAATGCAAGATAAGTTGCATGATCTGATCAGGGGTAAACCAAGACCTTTTTTGGTACTATAGGACCGGTATGGGCGCCAAAAAAGTGCCTCAAATTATCAATTTCATGTTGTTTTTCTTTTCTTTTTTTATATTAAAAATAGAAAAAAAAGTTCTTTCAAATGCTAGTTTTCTGCATATTTTAGCTAGTTTATTTAGCCAGTAATGTTTACAAATAAGGTTCGCTGCAAGTTTAGAGTTAGGGTTGAATTAAATTAATGGGCATTCACTGATGTCATCATATGAATGCCAAATAATTATCTTATATAAGCCCAGGATAATACAATTTGTATTACCCATTTGAATTTTAATAAATATGCCCGAATTATTTCTTAATGAGTACTTGTAATATTTATATTTAAAATAATAGATGTGTAGCATTTTGTTAATAATCGATATCTCATTTAAAAAACCAACGACTCCTATTTGTTCCATTTTTAATCCAATTGTTAATTATTTTGATTATTTTGCTAATAGATACTCAAAATAGATTGAAAAAATGTTTATGCTATACATGCTACTACTTTTAAAAGTAATTGCATGTACAGTGCTGGCAAAAAGTCTTGCAACAAGGCACAATTTTACACAAATCAATGTTTGCAGTGTGTACACAAATGCAAAAAGTCTTGCAACATCATAATTACTTTTCATAATTACTTCCAAAAACAATAATACTTCCAAAAATATTATATTTTCACCAAAAACATGTTCAATTATTTTTATTACATTGTATAATCATTTTAAACAGATGTACTATTAATATTTGGTAGGATATCCTTTGTTTGTTAACACAGCACTAATTCGTTTGGGCATGGATTTGGCAAGATTTTCACATAGTCCTGATGTAATTTCTGTACACCATACATGACGAATAGCATTTTTTAAACCATCTAATGCACTGCAGTTCTTAGCAGATACACGCTTCTTGATTAACATCCAAAGATTTTCAATTGGGTTGAGATCTGGAGAATTTCCAGGCCAATCAAGCAACTGTATGTTTTTTGATCCAAGCCACTGCTTGACAGACTTTGCAGTGTGGCATGGTGCTGAATCATGTTGAAAAATTGTGCACTAATCAATAATTATGAAATTGATTAGAGATTCATCCAAAACGTTGAGCTACTTTTATGCATTCATAGTTTCTCCTTTGGGCAAAAAGTATAAATCTCCGTGGCCATGAGCAGAAAAACAACCCAACACCATTACAGAAGGTGAATGCTTCACAGTTTTGCATGAGTATTTAGGATTGGTAGGATTAGAACTAGTAGGTCGACGAACAAAAAGCTTAACATCAGAGAACTGACGAAACATGGACTCAACACTGAACATCACCTGTGTCCACTGCTCTTCTGTCCAATCTTGATGCTTCTTGCAGAACTCAATGCGCTTTTTTCTCATCTTTTCAGTTAATAATAGCTTCTTAAATGGCCTTCGTGCAGGTAAGTTTAATTCCGCAGAAAGTCTGTGACGGATTGTGCGCTTTGATACATTAGAAAGTGTTGGTATGCTGTTCTGTAGGTCACCAGAGGTTATTGAAGGATTCATCTTGACCATTGTTACCATCCTGAGGTCAGTACGCTGTGAAGTGACTCTAAGATGTCCAGACCTCTTTTTAGGAGACAGGGGGATAACCTGCTTTACAACACGCCAAATTGTGGTGCGTTCAACCATGTAAATTGTTGCAATGTCTGCATGAGACATACCACTTTTAGCAAGACGTTGAATGCATGCTTTTTCTTCTTTACTAAGCTGCCGAATCTTAGCCATGATTTTCTTTGAATTAACTGTTTAAGCTACAAAATTGTCTTTATAAATATATTTATACCTAAAGATGAAAATATAAGATAATAACACTGAGCCTACTGGCGTGGAAACATTGATTTGTGTAAAATTGTGCCTTGTTGCAAGACTTTTTGCCAGCACTGTACATGCAATTACTTTTAAAAGTAGTAGCATGTATAGCATAAACATTTTTTCAATCTATTTTGAGTATCTATTAGCAAAATAATCAAAATAATTAACAATTGGATTAAAAATGGAACAAATAGGAGTCGTTGGTTTTTTAAATGAGATATCGATTATTAACAAAATGCTACACATCTATTATTTTAAATATAAATATTACAAGTACTCATTAAGAAATAATTCGGGCATATTTATTAAAATTCAAATGGGTAATACAAATTGTATTATCCTGGGCTTATATAAGATAATTATTTGGCATTCATATGATGACATCAGTGAATGCCCATTAATTTAATTCAACCCTAACTCTAAACTTGCAGCGAACCTTATTTGTAAACATTACTGGCTAAATAAACTAGCTAAAATATGCAGAAAACTAGCATTTGAAAGAACTTTTTTTTCTATTTTTAATATAAAAAAAGAAAAGAAAAACAACATGAAATTGATAATTTGAGGCACTTTTTTGGCGCCCATACCGGTCCTATAGTACCAAAAAAGGTCTTGGTTTACCCCTGATCAGATCATGCAACTTATCTTGCATTGCTCCAGGAAGTTAAAACAAAGTACTTTAGTTAAGCATAAAACTTCACGTTCATAAAATAATGGAAGTGCTAAACTAAAGTGTTTTTTTTTAACTTCTTGTTTTCATTCTTACTTCTCATACCCTAAGGTATAAGAAAACATCATGATGATTGATAAATTTTCTTTTCAGTGGTCTTGTTTTATCATATAGTTGACTTGAATCAAAAACACTTTTATTTGCAATAGGGAATGACAGTTTCATCAAATAAAGAAATTGCTTCAACAAATTCAAGAAAAACATTTGATTGCATTCTAGTATATTTGAAACTATTTATAAACAAAATTTCTATTGTCAGAAATACAAGGAACATTTTGAAAACATAAGCAAAAGTTCAACAACTTTTCCATAGCATACTATGAAAGATACATTGTATTTTTCATAATATGTTATGGAAAATGTTTCAATTGTATTAATTAATAAAAGTTGAGTTTGAATTAAAACCCACTTGTTTTTTTTAATTTTTTTTTCAGTGATATTTCAGATTGAGAATTTATGGTACCATACTTGCATGAATAAAAACACGATTTTTATATTTGATGGATAGCATAAAGTCAATTCTGTGAATCAGGTACATGCAGTATAAAAAAGTTTGACTCTTTGACAGAGCAAGTATTGATTAAATCATAATAACAAGTATTGTAGTAGGTTTTCAAGACACCAAATACAGTATAATCTAATAGCTACAACCAGTGTGAACAATATGCTTTCATCTCAAGAGTTGTAATACTATTTTCATCAGCAACAGATAATAATTCTACTAAATTGTGAAAAACACCATCACTCCATTTGGACTAACTGGTGGATCAAGGAAATTTTTATGGAAATTCTGACCTTTGCAATAACAAACTACACCAATGAGATTTCATATAGATATACAAAAAAAAAGATCTACCAAAATAATTTAAACTATAACAGAATATGTTTATTATTTGCAAATAACAATATTATTTACCAAGAAATTAGGCTTTAAAAAACAATTTTAAAGCCTAATTTTTCTAATAATTTAAATTATCCATAGATATTAATATCTCCTGATAATTGAAATAATTAAAAACAGAGCATTATTATTCAAAATAATCTTAATATTGTTATACCTTTGATACCTTTGAATAATTAAAATTATCGAAAAATATAGCATCATTATTTAAAGTAAGTTTAATATTTAGTTTATAATACTTTTTTACTTCAATAACCTGATTACTCAGAGATAATTTTTGGATTATTGTATTTTGAAATAGTCTTGTTCTCATTTATAAATAAAAAAAATAAATATTTGAAAATTTAATAAATTGATTACATATTTTAGTGAATATTGTATCTATATTAGGACAAATATTTTCTCTCTCACACAGAGAGAGTGAGAGAGTGAGTCTCTCTCTCTTTATGCTAGTTATGCAAGTTAAAGTATATACTTCAATAATATTATTGTATATATTTTTGTTTAATTTAGTATAGATAGTATAGTATAGATACAACCATAAGTTAATATAGTATGGATACATCATTATGATGTATCCTTTATCCTTATGATGCATCATTATGATGTATCATTATGATATGATGATCATATAGCATTGATGTATGACAATAACTAGTTATTAAGTTAATTTATTTAATAAGTTATTGGCATACTGCAAAACTATATGATATATCCGTACTATGGTCGCTCTCCTTGTTTTAGCTAGGCTATGAGAGAGTGAAACATCCATTATATAGATTGTGTGTATATTTTTTTAACCTTAAATTTAAGGTGAAAACAAGTTTATGTAGTACATCAAAATTTTTGGTAAATATACTGCTATTGTTGTTGTTGTTATTGTTGTATTGTTATTGCTGTTGTTGTTGTTAAAAAAAACTTTGAACTTAAGCAAAACTTACGCAAACTTTACGCATATTTTGGACTTACGAAAGTGTTGTGAATCCGCACCCTGGGTTTGAAATATTTAGTGATTTAGTTATCTTCAATAAAATCAGTCTAAGCAGACCTCGGATCCATATACTCAAGCTCTCAATAACATCGGGGATTTTCCCTGATGTACTTAAATTAGCAAAAGTAATTCCTATTTTTAAATGCAATGAACATTCAGACATAACTATTAATAGACCTATATCAATACTTTCTGTATTTTCAAAACTTTTTGAACGTATTATTTATAACAGAATCGATAGTCGCTTCACTAAAAACAAATTATTTTACCCAAACCAGTTTTTGAAAAAACCTCTCAACAGAGCATGCAATCATTGAATTACTTAATCAAATAACTGATGGTTTTAAATAAAACAAATTTACTCTAGGAGTATTTATTGACCTATCAAAAGCTTTTGACACAGTTGACCATTGCATCCTATTAGATAAACTAAAGCACTATGGTATAATTAATAAAACTTACAATTGGATTAAAAGCTTTCTTACCAATAGAAAACATTACGTGTGTAATATACAATCTGGAGTTTTAAATGTTTTATGTGGAGTCCCCCGAGGATCTATCCTGGTCCACTTCTATTTTTAATTTATATAGATTCTTACTAATAATGATATCAAGAAATTATACTTAGATATGAATATTGAACTAAATAAAGTAAATAATTAGTTTAGGGCTAACAATTTCTCACTTAACTCAGAGAAAACAAACTATATATTATTCCATAAAAAAACACAAGAAGAAAACCTTCCTCTTAAGTTACCTGACCTTATCTTAAATGATAACATAATTAAAAAACAAGGCAGTATTAGATTCTTATGAGTTTTTTTTGATGAGAATTTATCCTGGCTTCCTCAAATAAGATATATTTAATCTAAAATCACTAATATAATAGGTATGATGTATTGAGTTCGCTCATATATCAATAAACAAAGCCTCAAACTAATATATTTTGGACTAATTCATGCTAGCAGAATCATTTACTCTAAAAACAAGCGCCAAACCTATAATGAAAAGTATTAAAATGATGGATGTTTATGAAATAAATATCTATCAGCATTTAACTTTTATGTATCGATTCAATAATAATCTTTCTCCTGCAAACTTTAATAACAAGTTTAAAATAAACATAAATGAAAACTATTATCTAAGAGCAAATATAAGTAACTTATTTAAACTGCCTCAAAACTTTAATAAATATGTTTAATATAGCATTGCATATCGAAGACTAAATATATGGAATAGTTATCAAAAAGGATTAAAATGTATGCCAAAGTCATTAAGTTCATTTAAGTTTCTAATAAAAAAGGAAATTTTTAAAATTTGAGAATCATTTGTGCTTAAAGGGATCACCAAGTAATTTTAATTATTTGAGTATTTATTTTATTTGATCTTTTTTTGATTTACTGATTAGCGCAGCAGTTATGCCCAGGAAAATTTGAATGAAAATATCAAAATATTTCTAGAAACATAGAGAATAAAACTTTTTCGTTTCTGAGAGTTTTTTTTTCGGAATTTATCGCTATTTAACGAATTTCGCATGATTAAATTTTTTTATGTTCATGACCGAAGGCACGGGTTTCAAAGTGAAGGGGTACAATCGTCAATTTCTATAAAAAGTCCTCTATATCTAGAAATTTCTTTAAAAAAATAGAAAAATGAAAAAAAAACCTTCACCGAAAAAGTGGGAAGGGGGAAGGTGACACATGCTTCCCTTGTCCCTCGTGTCGTCGGCTGGGTTTTACAGTCATTTTGCTCGTTTTTAATTTTAACTGATTTCTCGTTACCGTTACCGTTCTGAATAATTCCGAGATGCAATAGCTTTGTTTCGAAATTATCAGTCAAAAATTTTTATAACTTTTATAAAAACAACAAAAATTCACTGAAATGATTTCACTAAAACATTAAAAAAATAATTATTTTAATAATACGCTACATTGTTTTAACCGTTAGTAATTGTAACTGTACAACAAAAGGTTTATTAAAACTCGGTAATAAATAGAATCACTTTATTTTAAAAGCATATGTTAGTTAAAGATTCTTTTCTTGCTTCGAATCATGAACACGACATTTTGTTAAAAAGACAACAAAAACAATTTTCGTAAAATCAAAAAAAAAAATGTTTTCTAAACTACTATAGCATAAAGTTTCATTAGCTGAAAAGTTTATGATTCCCTCATGATTCCATTCATGCTTGTAATACTCAATTCATTTAATATGAAGTTTAAGACAAGAAAATTTAAAAACCGAATTTTTAAAATCCAATGCATTTTATATGTTATTAAAACACAAGTTTTGCAATCAATTTTTTCTGGTATTACTGTTTTATTTTAATAAAATTCGGCTGTATGCGTGTGTAAAAAAACAAAAAAGTTCATGAAGGTCCGGGTCTCGAACCACAGAGATTCCGTTAACGAAGTCAAGGCCTTATTTAAATATGCCAAACATGCAAATAAGTATAATAACAATCAATATATACTATATATACTTACTTTAAAAATTATTATTCTTTTTTCCATATAAAAAATAAACTTATTTAAAATTAACCAAATTCATTTACTTATTACAGAACTAATTATTGAATATTGCATTGTCATCAAGCAAGAGTATGTATGCAAAATTTGAAGAAAATATATAATCAGGAAGTGACTAAAAAATCGATTGCAAGATTAATGCTTTCAGACAAATAAACAAACAAATAAACAAATAATTTGCGTAAACCTAAAAAGATTTAGTGTTTAAGTACAGTCTTGATGTTGTTTTGCTTTTGTTTACAAAACAAAACGTTACAAGCATAGTCCCGAAGCATTTCAATGCGGTTGAACTTCCATCTGTTTTATACTTCCATAATACTTATGGAATATGTCATTAATTTGAATAAATTTTTTAGCAGGTCACTGTAACTTGGAATAAGATAATTTTATTATTGCGGTAATATAAGGCCGGTTAGCTCAGTTGGTTAGAGCGTCGTACTAATAACGCGAATGTCGTGGGTTCGATCCCCATACTGGCCATAATTGGTTTTATTTTAATGATACCAAAATACGCGGAATGGACAAATCTTAAATCGAGTTTAATACTCGACATTAATTTTTTTGATTATCTATTAATTATTAAAAATTTTTTTTTTAAATCATTTATTTTATAAATAATGAAAACTTACGAGGCCAAAATGGGGATCGAACCCACAATATTTGCGTTATTATTTACAGTGCTCGAAGTGGAGAAAAAAAAGTAACGGGATGATATTCGGCAAATTAAAAATACTATCCTGCCTAATCATTGTTATATATAGAGATTTAATAAAAAGGTGGCGGTTTATACTTTATAAAAAAGTGACGGGATGGCATCCCGTTTTGCTTCGAGCACTGATTATCTATAAATAATTTTTTTTAACAAACTCGAGATATTTAAGATATATGACAATAAATTTGTAAAATGTATGGCCAGTATGGGGATCGAACCCACGACATTCGCGTTATTAGCACGACGCTCTAACCAACTGAGCTAACCGGCCATGATAAACACTATGGTTAAAAAAAATTGTACTATACTAAAATTATTTTTTTAAGTGTATATTGAAGCCGCTTTTTTTTTTGTTTATAATAATAGTCCGCCATTTGTAAAAAGCTGAAGCCGAACTGAGGAATAAAAGATAAAAATGCAAGTCAAAAGTTCCTAATAAATTAAAGATAATTCTAAAACAAATTGTAATAATTATAAAATACTTATATAAGTTTTTTTATGAGCCTATGTTTATTAAAAAGTATTTTAATTCATAAAGCGTCTGTCGTTTTACTTTTCTTTTCAAAACTTTAATCCCTTTTTAATCGAAAATAAATTAAGGAATCATAAACTATTATTTTACTAATATTATAGTTTCCGCGTAACACTTTTACGTAAATAGTATTTAAATTTAAAACAAATTTATTTCATTTAAGAAAAAAAAAGTTAAAAATATTTGTTTACAAATTTAATCCGCCATTTGTAAAAAGGGCAAAAAGTTACACATCTAGTTATATAATATATCATTGTGTTACACTTTTAAGGACGTCCACCGGACGACGCGGGTAGGCTTTTTCGCCGAAATACAAGATTTACAATAATTTTGCACCCGTCATTTGAAATTATTATTGCTATTGCGAAGTTTACACACCTTCGTAACGCGTTATACTAAAAATTAAAAAGTTTAAATTCCGTACTTGCGAAAAGAAACTTGCGAAACGATTTATTTCGAAAAAAGACTTTCGTAACAGTTCCTTACGAAAGAAGCATTTCGAATTACGGTAAAGAATCGAAAACATTTATTAAACTGTTATACAATACAAAAATAAAATGCTATTATTTATTGTTTAAATAAAAATAAAGTTATTAAATGATTTTTCCATTTTATACATACATTTTTCAAAAATTCTGGAGAGCGATCTGACTCGTCTAACTACCGTCCCATTTGTCTTCTTAATGTCATAAACAAGGTTTTTGAATGTTTATTTAACAAACACTTAACTCTCATTTTGAATCTTAAAACTTACTTTCTGATCATCGATTCGGATTTCGATTTTCTCGTTCTACTGTTGATTTATTAACGGTAATAACCAATCGGTTTTATCGTGCATTAGATAGATGTGGAGAGGTTAGGACTTTTAATATTTCTAAAACCTTTGATAAGGTTTGGCATGCTGGTATTCTGCACAAACTTTTTTCTTACAGTGTACCATGTAACCTCTTTAAGATTATTGAATTAGACACAGGTTTTTAGTTTACCCCGTCAAAAAAGGGCGGACACAGGTTTTTAGTTTACCCCGTCAAAAAGAAAGCACCACACGCCATGTTGTAAGTGACGTAACTACGCCCGCTGTGCTATCATAAAAAGTTTTAGAAGGAGGAGGGCGAGGGTAAGTAACAATTTTTGCGATTGCAAAGAGAAACCTATATCTTAGTTTTACTTATCTTAATGTAAGCAGGATTCAAAACTAAGTTAACTAGCCATAAGCTTGTTTTTTAGCATTTTAACCAATACGATCCTTAAATATGGTTAAAATTAAAAAACAAACAAAAACATAGTCTGACTCGATTAATTTTGGCCAGTATTTTGTAAACACAGAAAAAAATGTAAATATAAAAAAAAAGGTAGAAACAAAGATTACGATACTTTTGCTTCAAATTGGTGAAACAGTTATGTTTTGAATAAACAAAATAGTTTTAAACTTTTTTTCAGAACATTTTCAATCAAAATTTATGCCATGTTAAAAGTCAAAAAACGCTTTATAAATCTACCTCTACTTAACATAATTTAACAATAGTATACCTTTTTGAGAATACTTTAGTTAAATCCTGGTACAACGGCGTACATTTACAACCAATTAAATAACTGTTGCAGATTCTGCAAAGTATAGTTTACTTTAGGAAGTTTTATAAAATAATTTTTTCATTTTCTGCTAAGCATAGTAAACTTTTCTCAAAACAATTTTTCTAACAAAAATAAAAAAATCGTAAGTTTAATATTAGACGGTTGTAGACGTCATAATGTCAGTATTTATATTTATTTTTTTACCCGTCAGTTGCAGCACTTGACTGAATTCAGATGCGCCCCTGAATCCTTCCTTACCAATCGTAGTATAAAAATATTCCTCGATGGACAGCACTCTTATTCTTATTCTGTAACTTCAGGGGTTCCTCAAGGTTCTATCCTTGGTCCCTACAATTTTTTTAATTTACATTAACGATCTCCCAGAAGTTCTCAAATCTAAGGAGGCATTGTTCACTGATGATAGTACCATTTATTCTTATCTTGATTATAAGTTTACACTCTCTGATTGCTTGGAGGGGGCATTTGAGTTTAAAAAGGAACTCACTTCTGCTACAAAATGAAGCTTTTGGTGGCTGGTGAACTTTAAATCAGATTAAACTCAATTTTTTTTTAACTAATTGTTTTTGCAATAAATTAGATCTTCCTATATTTATGAACGGTAATGTACTCGATTTCTTCTAGGATCAACTCTTACTTCTGATCTTTCTTGAAAACCGTATATCAAATCCATTGGAAAATTAGCATCTGACAAAGATGCGTCTTTTTATCGTGTCCATTCATCCATCATTCAAATATTTTTTTATTGGAAATTCCTCTCAATATATCAAAAAAAAAGTAGTTAAAAAGCTCCAAGATTGCCATTGTTAAATCGTTATCAAAGTTATTTGTCAAATTAAGTCAACTGTTTCAGTAAATTAATTCTAAAAAGTTCCCACATGGCCAGTATGGGGATCGAACCCACGACATTCGCGTTATTAGCACGACGCTCTAACCAACTGAGCTAACCGGCCGTCATATCCTTAAATATGTATTAAAAATTTATTGCACTAAAATTACTATATAAGACTTTTTATTATGTAAGTTGGCTTTTTTCGAATGTCTAGTAAAAACAAAAAACAAAAAAATAAAAAAAAATCATTCCAAAAAGCCTTTAGGCGGTAGTCAACAAATGCCAGTAAACGAGGACTTTTTTAAAGTCGTTAGTCGGCAAAAAACAGGTACGTCAACTCTCTTTAACTTAAAGAGAGTTGACGTACCTGTTTTTTCGTTTTGCCGTTTCGAAAAAATCTTAAAGTTTAAGATTTTTTAGAAACGGCCCTGCATGGAATTTATTTAACTTGAGTAATATTCTTTATAGTAGACCCGTATCTAGCATCTTTTTTTTCAAAAAAAAAACAGGTATGGTTATCTTCAAAGATATGGAGCAATACAGAAAAGCAATAAAAGTACACAGCAAAGCCGAAAGGGAGGGTCGCAGAGGGCATGCGTGCACCGGGCGCCAATATTATAGGGTAACGTAGGAAATATAAAAGTTATAGAATTGCAACAAAATATAAGGTTTTTTAGTGTTTTTTTTCTTTTCAATGTGTAAAATATTTGTTTTCAATTTTCTATACGGTTTAGACAATTGAAAAAAACAAAAACAAAAAAAATTTTACACGTAGAAAAAAAATTTAAAAATTTAACATTTCGTAGTATAGTATTCAATGTTTCTTGTATCTATATAGCGTATATATGAACTTACTTTATAATGAAGGGCCTATATTATAGGCCCCTCATTATAAAGTAAGTTCAGCTACTTTCGCGAAAAATAAACAAAAAATAATCACACGAAGAGATCAGATTTTTTTTTCGGCAACATATAGGATTTTTACGTATTCTTTAGCTGCAACCCAGCCAAGTGAAACATTCTACAAGAATCTCGCTACGCCAGCTTTTGAAAACCTGGCGGTCAGCTCGGATTCCAGCTATAAAACTAATTACAAAACAACCATGAAAAACCCTGCTACCCTTACTTGAAATATAGATGATCTCAACTAAACTAAGCCATGTCTTTTAATAAGTTTGTTAAAACTGTTTGAAACTGTTGTGATTCCGACCTTTCGTTTCAAAACCAAATCTGTTGTTGATCTAAAAATTAATATTGAAACTAGGGGTGTACCGAAATGGAAATTCCAGCCGGAACCGGATTTGCCGTGGCATGAAATAAATTAACCCCCATAATAAATTAACTCCGTTGCGTAAAAAATTACCCGGGGAGTTAATCTATTTTGAAATAGATTAACTCCCCTTGAAACAAATTAACTCCCCATAATATTTTTACTCTGTTGGAACAACTTATACGAATTACAAAAAAAGTGTTTTAACTTGATGTTTTCCTAATGTGTTGTTTTTAAATCTGTTAATTAGTTATTGATATGGATATAAATTATGTTTCTACTATTATTATATCATATATTATTAGTGGCAATATATATATATATATATATATATATATATATATATATATATATATATATATATATATATATATATATATATATATATATATATATATATATATATATATATATATATATATATATATATATATATATATATATATATATATATATATATATATATATATATATATATATATAGGGGAAGTGGGGGCACAACAGCCCCCGTAAAGTTTAGATTAATGGAGTATGAAAATAAAAACGACATGCGTTTTTTTAACAGTGTATTTCGATAAACAAATCATTAAGCTTTAAATTGCTGCAATTAAGAAAAACGGTTTTTGAAAATGTTATAACACAAAAATTAGACTTAGTGAAAAAAACGGTTGTGCCCCTATAGAGAGGCACAACCGCACCCTAAAATATATATATATAGGGAAGTGGGGTCATATCAGTAAGGTTTAGATTACTGAAATATGAAAATAAAAACGACCTGTGTTTTTTTATCATTGTATTTTAACAACCAACAACAACAAAAAAAGCTTTTAATTTTAGCAATTTAAAAAAAAATGCAACAGTTTTTGAAAATGTTATTAAACAAATTTCACAAAAAATCGCTGGGGGTATACTTTTCGTGGTACAATTTCTGCAGGTGTATCATTTTTTGTTTCTACATAGTTTTACATTTAAAATTGATACTTGCATTATTATATTTCTTTTTAGCTAGAGATTTTGAAAGATAATATTAATATCTTGAAATATCGTATTTTTTCTTGTGAAAATTGGCATTTTCAAATTTTAATTTTCAAAAAGTCTTAAAACCTAAAATAATGAATTAACTTTAAAATCTCTAACTAAATATGGACACGCTAGGGACCATTTGTGGAATTTTTCACAAATGCAGTTAAAGATAAGTATGAGTTGTTTGAATGTGACTTTTTGGCTGAAAAACTACCAAAACTAAAACTAAATTTTACTAAACAAAAAAGGCTGTTTTGTAGAAAGTTTTATGACGATCAAGATTCTCTTTTCAAAATTGAATTTGCTAGTTCCTGAAGAAAGTTATAAGCAAAAAACCAATATAAATGTTTTCGGCGAAGAGTAAACGAGCTAATTGCTCACACTTATGCATTAAGATGAGTGCGGTCAAACTAATTAATAGTTATTAATTTTTTTTTTTATTTTTTATTTTTAGGTGCCCCAAGAAGTCCTAACGGTCTTGTCACAGAGAACCGCGGAAGGGCATTTAACCAGGAAGTTCACGCCTCCTTCCTTACCGTGACGCGAAAATTTGTCCAGAGCTCGTTTCGAAACCTGGATCTCCTGCTTATAAAGCAAGTGCTCTAACCACTGCGCCACGGCCGCAATTATTTATTTAATTATTAATAAATATATAATTATTTAAAACGTAAATAAATATGGCAGCCTTTGCTATTTATCTAAAAAATTACAAATTGCTAAAAAATTTCAAGTACTATCCCAGCCTGCTTTATCATCTTCATCCGAGCCTGCTTCATCACCCTCAACTGAGCCTGTTTCATCATCTTCATGCAAGTCTGTTTCATCATTCTCAACCAAGCCTGCTTCATCATCCCAGCCTGTATCATCATCTAACATCAGTCAGCATCAAATTTTAATGATTCGCCAACTTCAAAATTTAACAACAACATCAGTGACTCCTGCTCAAACGTATCAAATGTTTCAACACTTCACAGAAAGACTCGAAGGCAATTTGAAAAATGTTTTACAGCGCCACCATATTGGCACGCGAAAAAAACCCAAAAGAGTTAGCATTCCGAGAGTTGAAGGCCAGTGTCTAAGTACATCTGAGGTGCTCGAGAAACTAAAGCAAGACAATAAGGCCAAAAAGTCAAAACAGTTAAAGAAACCAAAAGTCACTTCAGTGAAACTTCAGATGAAACTCAGCAAGTGCAACGTTCAAAAAAACCGTGACAAGACAAAGACAAGAGGTGCAGAAAGTGTCGCATAGTCTGGGAAGAAGCATTGCCAACTCAAAACAAAATGTGGTACCAATGTGAAGCTTTTAGTTGCAAGTCTCGAGTTTGACGATCGTGTTTACCTAAAAAATACAAAATTGGTGAAGAGTTTTTTTGCATGAAAAAATGCCGCAAACCTGCTTCTGCCGATGAAACAACTTTTTTTTAATTAATAAATAGTTTTTTTCGTATATTTGATTAAAATAGTTATTTGTAAACTTAACTTCTAATACGATTAGTTTTCATTTTATTTTTAATTAATTTTGCTTGATTTTTTTAAATATCCTTATTTAGTTTTAATTTTCCTAATATCTTAAAAAATTGTTATTAAATTTTAATTAGTTTACTTCTCTCCAATTATAAGGGGAAAAGTAAACGTTTTTTTTCTTGATAAAAATCGATTTTTTTAAAGATTTTCAAAATATTTTTTCTTAATTTTTGTATATTTATATTATGTAAAAGTTATCTTTAAAACAAAACAAAAAATAAACATAAAATACTTTTTCTTTAAAAAAATAATGGGTTGAGGAATAATTCATGAGCGTTTTTTTCAAATTTATTTTAAACAAAAAAACTACAACGATTTAATCAATAATATACTCTCCGTTGTTGTTTACGACTTCCTCCCATCGTTCAATAAGTTTTTCGATGCCTCGGCGATAGAAATCTCCCGGTCTTGACTCAAAGAATTCGTCCAACCAAGCCCTCAATTCCACGTCATTATTGAACGATACACCGCGCAAAGCGTTCGAAAGCGATCGAAACAGATGAAAATCTGACGGCGCCAAGTTTCGAGTTCTTGAATCGCGGCTTTGGTCATATTGGCGATGTGAGGACGGGCGTTGTCGTGTTGCAGAAGAACGCCATTTCGCCTATTTGGTCTTTTTTGCTGAATTGCTTCGTTAAGTCGGTGCAGTTGTTGAACGTAGAGCTCCGCATTGACTGTTTGGTTGCGCTCAAGCAGTTCGTAATGAACTATGCCTTCCCAATCCCACCATACACACAACATGATCTTTCGAGGATGAAGGTCTTTTTTTGCTCGCGGAGTCGCTTGTTTTTTGGGGCTGAGCCATTCTTTTCGCTGCTTCATATTGACGTAAAGGCACCATTTTTCATCGCCAGTGACAATGCGGTAAAGAAAACGCTGTTTATGACCATGTGTTGAGCGATGTCGAGCGAGCAAACCGGCGGCGATTGTGGAACGTTGATTTTTGTTGTTTTCGCTTAAAGTGTGTGGCACCCAAGCGCCGAGTTTCTGAACCTTGCCCATTGAGTGAAGGTGGTTCACCACAGTTTTTTGATCACAATCCATCTGCTCCGCCAATTCTCTGGTCGTTTGACGTGGATTTTCGTGAAGAAGTTGATTCAATCGCTCTTCGTCGAGCTCAATTGGTCGACCGGTGTGTGATCCGTCCTTGAGGTCAAAATTCCCATTTTTGAAGCGCGAAAACCAACGGCGGGCGGTACTTTCAGGCATTGCTCCTTCTCCATACACAGCACAAATCTCACGAGCAGCTTCGGCGGCCTTAACACCTCGATTAAATGCAAAAAGCAAATGGTGTCGAAAATGCTCAGTTTTGTCCACTTGACATTCCATTTTAATGATCTGAAAATACACAAAAATAAAAAAAACTAACAAATCAAAACACACTATCTTGTAGAGCAAAACATTCTCTTTCAAACAACATAAAACATTTTGCCAATGCATTTTATTTCTGCGTGCATTTTTAAATTTGAAAAAAACGCTCATGAATTATTCCTCAACCCAATATTTAAATTTGAAACTAAAACGTTTACTCTTACCCCAGTTTACTCTATATATGTAAAATTGTATGAAAATTGTATCTTAACTTACAACGTGTAACTAGCTACACATCAGTGCTGTTCATGTTTAACCGAGAAATGAAATCAGATCATTTTATAAAGTAAGTTTATGTTTATTCTACTTTATCGTGTTATTAGGATATTTAAACAAACTAACAATGACTTTTTATTTTATTTAGCTGAGAATTTAGAGCAGCCGTAGCACAGCGGTAGCGCCTCACCTCAGAACCTCAGAAACAAAGGATCTGAGGTTCAAACCCCACCTCAGGGCAAGTTTTGAGACATCGGTCAGAAAGGAAGCGTGAACCTCCAATTAGATACTCATCCGCGGTGCTCTGTGATAAGACCATAAGGACTTCTTGGGAATAAGGACTTCTAAATAAATTGAAAAAAAAAAAAAAAAGATATGCAGGCTTTTTGGGAAACAAAAACTGCTTGAAAATTTTTGAAGTTTTTTTTGTCATGTTAATAGTTTAAATGAGTCTTTAAATAGTTTGAAGACTCCTTCAAATTATTAAAATGCATAACAAATATCTTCCAATTGGCAAGTCACCTTCAATGACATCGTTAGCGTAAAGTTGCACCAGTTCTCGAGCTTTTATATTTGAGAAGTTCTTGATCTTCCAAATAGATGAATGAGATTCTTGAAGGAACAGTCTTCATAATGTTAAATCTTAATTGAAATTGTCAAATAAATTACCAAACGCTTTACCAAAAGTTCTTTTTAAAAGCCAAGAGAACCAGTAATGATTTTAACTTCAGCAAAAGTATTAACTATGATGAGCGGATGCGGAATTCCGGCCGGAATTTGAGACTTTTTGGTCATTCTGGTTCATGTCACAATTACAATATTTTAGGCCGGATGCCGGAATTTATTTTTTTACCGTTTTTTTAAAGGCATTTGGCGCAGACTGTGTAAATTAATTCAAAAAATCATTGTCCTACAGGGCAATGAAAAACTATAGGTAAACGTAGGTAAAAATGTAAATTACTTAATAAACACAATGTAATTTCATTTGCAGTAATCAATCTTATCAACAATTCCGGTGACGCGAAATAGATTAACTCCCCAAAAAACTCCCGGTTAAAACATTTTAACTCTCCGGTTAATCTATTTCGAAATAAATTAACCCCGGGAGTTAAATTATTTTAAAATGTAGCGAAATGGATTAATCGGGGCTTAAGTATTTCTAACCCCCACTGAAATAAATTAACTCACTTTAATACGCGTTTTAAATAATTTAACTTATAATTATATCTACAAAATTGTGTAAGTATTCTATTCTAAAATTTTTTTTTAAATATATTTAGTATTATATATATTTAAATATATAATATATAAATATTTAGTGAGCGTTCAATAAAATTACTTTATAACTGTTTATTTTTGACAAGCCTTTATCTTATATATAAAAAGGAGATCAAAACAATAGTAATACTTCAGAACCATTCTCTTTTGCTAATAATAATGTCTAAGGTAAAAGAGTTTTTATCTATATATACTCTCTCTCACTCTCTCTCTCTTTCTCTCTCTCTCTCTCTCTCTCTCTCTCTCTCTCTCTCTCTCTCTCTCTCTCTCTCTCTCTCTCTCTATATATATAAATATATATATATATATATATATATATATATATATATATATATATATATATATATATATATATATATATATGTATGTATATATATATGTATATATATATATATATCTATATATATATATATATATATATATATATATATATATATATATATATATATATATATATATATATATATATGTATATATATATATACTGTGTGACAAAAGTTATCGTACGCTAAGAAAAAAAAATAATATTCAATATAGACACAATTTTTCTGCTATATTTAATGAAAATTATTTATAATTTTTTTTTTAATAGTATTTTTTTTGTTAATTTATGAATTTTTTGGAATTTATATTGAAATAACATTAAAATTAGGCTCAAAATTTGAAAAAAGTACATTAAAGATGATGACAAAAGTTATCGTACACTTGACGTACACTAATATTTATTTAACTCCAAACCGTTATGTCCACCATTTTTCATACATTTTTGAAAATAAAGTAAACTATAAACACTTTAAGATTATTTTCAATTGTTTTAAATGAATTTTTTGGTTAAAAAAAAGTAAAATGAGCTCGAAACGGGTTAAGACCACTGTAGAAACTCGTAAGCTAATAATTAAGCATTGGAATGAAGGAAAATCGTTAAATTGTATTGCAAAAATTGTTGATTCTAAAAAATCCACAGTTTCTTCAATTATTAACAAGTTCAAAAAAACAGGAAAATTAGCTGATTTGCCCCGAAGTGGTCGTCCAAAAAAACTGAATAAGCGTGCTGAACGAAGCTTAGCTTCCACAATCAAGAAAAATCGTTTTGTAAGTGCCAAAACTTTAGCTTGCAAAATAGAAAACGATATAGGGGTTAAAATTAGTCCAAAAACAGTCATTCGAAGTCTTAAAAGACAAGGAATATTGAGTCGCGTTCCAAGAAAAGTTCTTTGTATTAGTGATAAAAATTGTAAGCTTCGATTAAACTATGCTAAAACGTACATTGATATGCCAGACTCATTCTGGAATAAAGTCTTATGGACAGATGAGTCTAAATTTAATGTAAAAAGATCTGATGTTAGAATTCGTGTATGGCGTTCATCAAAAAATTGCTTAGAAAATGGAACTACAGTCCGAACATTTAAACACGGAAATGGATCAGTAATGGTTTCGGGATGTATGTCGGCAGCAGGTGTTGGAAAGTTAGTATTTATTGAAGGAAATATGGATAAACATTACTATAAACCTATTATTAAAGAAAATGTTGAACAATCAGCACGTAATTTTGGTATTGGTGATGACTTCGTTTTTCTTCAAGATAACGATCCCAAACATAAGGCCAAAGATGTGATGGAATTTATGGAAAAAAAAGGGACATACAAAATCATCCATCTCAAAGCCCTGATTTGAATGTAATAGAACATTTATGGGATGAAATCGATAGACAAATAGATAGAACAGGTGTAAGCACCATTGAACAATTAAAAGTCCAAATTGTAAAGACGTGGGAATCAATCGATCCGTCTATTACAAAAAAACTCGTTGAATCGATGCCAAGACGTCTTACTGCTGTTGTAAAAGCTAAAGGACAAAATACACGATACTAAAATATAAGTTTAGTTCCCATAATATTTATCAAAGTGTACTATTTTGAAAGCGTACGATAACTTTTGTCACCTTCTTTTTGTTACTTTTCTTGCTTTTTCATCAAGATAATAAAATAAAATTTTTTTCTTGTTCTGTTTTTTCAATTTTTGTTTAAATAATTATAAATCAAATAGTTTTTATTCAGTTTTTAACTTGTTCCTTGCATTTCTTTTATTCATCTTCTTTTCTCATCTTCATCTTTGAATCATCTTTCAATCAAGAATTATCCCTGACATCTTGCTCTGAAACTTTGTCTTCGACATCTATGGCTTCTTTCACAATTGCTTCACCTGCAGAAATTATAAGTATTTCGAATGAGAAAACTCAGCAAACTCGCAAACGATGGCAAATACAAAAAAAAACAAAAAACAAAACAGCTATACTCACCAGTTCACCATATAAAGCGGAACTGGCAAGAAAGATGGTTATAAAAAATAAAAAAAGAAAAAGCGCGATAACAAACATTTAGTACAAAATAGAGAATAGTTGAATGAAAAGAGATGAATAAATAGATAGATAAATAAAGAATGCCAAAATATTGGTACTAATATTATGAATATTAGAATGAAAAAAGTTTAAAAATGGCAGATAGAAAAAAATTTCAAAATGTTAAAAATGTTAAATAAAAAACTGAAGGATGACAGATTGATATACATAATAAAGAATTCCAATATTAATTTGTAGAAATATTTAATTGTATTTTTTTAACAAAAAATTAAAAGGCTTGATTTTGAATTCAGAGATTGAATTAAGAGATTTTAGATCAGGATGTAGTCTGTTCCATGAGCTAATAGATTGATATTTAATGGATTTATTTCCATATTTAGCAGAGTGGTGTTTTGGAATAACTAAGTTTAAGCTACTGATGGAGCGAAGAGGATGGTGACTATTTATACTTGTAAAAAAGTTGTTGAATGATAGATGAAGGTTTTTGTGATGATAATTTCAGACGAATTGGCAGTTAAGGAATATCACAAGGTCGCTTAATTTTAATATATTGGAAATTAGGTATAGCATATTAGATCTAAAGTTATTGTACTGAAAATATATTATTTTCAAAGCTTTATTTAAGATAACCTTAAAATGATTTGCCTATGGGATTGTCTCAATACTTGACATGCATATCTTAGATGGGACTTAAAAATAGCATGATATATATTTAGCAGAGTTTCTAGATTTACATAATGGCGGACTTTGGCAAGCATTCCATTAGATCTGCTGAGTTTCATTGCTAAGTCATTCAGATAGCTTTGAAAAGAAAAATTAGAATCAATTATAATCCCAAGATATTTAATATAGTTTAAAGGATAAATTTTTTGTCCGCTTAGTCTGAAATTTAAGTGCTTATTAATAGTTGCCAGATTGAATTTAAAGATGATCAGCTCTGTTTTGTTAGAATTGAGAGAAAGTTTATTAGAGCAAAGCCACTGAACATAATATATTTGTTGATTTTTTAAGTGATTTCTCAACCAGTAGCATATTAGTATCATAAGTAAAATGGTAAGCCGTTGCAAATTTAAAAGAAGTATTTAAGTCATCAATAAAAAAAAAGAAAAAGAAGTGATCCTAACACTGAACCTAGTGGGATACCATTTGAGCAATTCTGTAAATCAGATTTAGTGGCATTAATGGAAACAAACTGTATTCTGTTTTGGAGATATGAAGTAAACCATTTTGAGTTGGATGCCTCTGATTCCATAGTATTCTAATTTTGTGAGAAGGATGGAGTGATCACACACAGTATCAAAAGTTTTTTGCAAATCTATAAACACCCCACATGCAAAGTATTTACTATCTAGAGCTTGTACAACAAAATTAAAATTGTTGTAGATAAATTGAAATCGTTAAAAAAAAAAAACAATAAAAGAAGAGATATATATATAAGCTGATGCTCTTTAAACCGCCTATTTTGGAAACTAGTTGTGAATTATGCATATCAAGCGAAAAAAATAAAACGAAGGGTAAAAAAAAAAATTGAACCAACAAACCTCAAAAAACTGTTTTAAAAAATTGAAACTTCCTTCATCTGGTTGTATAAATAAGTTCAAATCTGCTAATGTTCGTATTAGTAATATGAAAAAAAAATTTACATCTAACGACCCTAGAAGGACATATCAACTATTACATGCAAGTAATAAAGCAAAGATTCATTAATTAAAAAAGAAACAAAACAAGGAAATAAAAGAAATGAAAGATTTTTATAATAAAGTCATTAAAAATCTTAATAAAAGAGTTAAACTTTTGTTAAGCTTGAAAAAAGTGACAATAAAGTTGCACTCCTTCATGAGAAAAAAAGAATTACATGCAAAAAATTGTATTATGTAAACAAGAAATTTAGCATGGTAGTAAATAAACATGAAAATTTGTCTTCTAACAGTTTAAATAATCCTGAAAAGGATACCGACTCTCCTAACACTAGAGTATTAAGCAAAGAAAATAAAGATTTTAATTTAAGTTGTCTTCTCCATGATCGCAGAGTAATAACATTTCAATACGAAAGGTATTCTAATGATATAAGAGAAGTTATTATGGAGTTAGTTTTTTTGAACTTCATCATGAACAAAGTTAATGAAGTTATCACAATTGTTTTAAAAAAACTAGCAAAGATAGATATAGAGAAACTTCCCTCAATTGGTACAAAATCTCGATTTATGACCGAGGCTTTAGCACTTGCTCAACTTCAAGTTGCAGAAGAAATGATAAACACTGTAGAAATTAATTCGGGCAATTGTCTTCACAGTGGCGGTACCACTAAATATCATAGACATTTTCAAAATTTCCAAGTTACTACCACAAATGGAAGTACTTTATCTTTTGGATTATGTGAAATGGCTGGCAGTGATGCAGATTGTACTATTAATGTGTTAACCAAAACATTAGATGATGTATGTGACATTTTAGAAAGTAGCAGCAAGGAAAACGATTTTTCTAACCTTGTATATTCTTTTAAAACTACCATGTCTGATCTTGGGCCAGTTAATCCACTGTTTAACTTATAGCTTAAAGATATGAGGAAAAAGTTATTGCCAAAAGTTATAAAGAACTGGGAAGATTTAAAAAAAGGCGAGCAAGCAGATTTCATTGAAATGTCTAATTTTTTTTGTAAATTGCATTTTATTATCTAACTTTGCTACAGAAACTGATAAAACGATTAACTCATTCGAAAAGTTTTAAGTAGTAGTTATAAAAATTTTTTTGCATTCAAACTGAATCAGGTGCCAACAGATTAATAAGAACTGCATGTAAAGCTTTTCATGTAAGGGGAAGCGATGAAGCTGAAGTTAGTGGGTATTTTAATGTGTTTCTTGCTGGTAAAAGACAAAGTAAGTGTAAGCTTGCATCCTTTGTTGGTAACAGATTTAATATATTATATTATAATGCTGCAGCTTTGCATCTTCATTCAAAAGATATTTTAGAGTTTCTTCAAAATTGGCCAAATCAAAATAATCTTTTACTTGCAGTTAAAGAAGATATTAGCAACAAATTATATTTAGCAGAAGTGTAAGCTCTTGGAATAGTTGATAAAATAATTACAGGTCCACTTTGGCGGATAATTGAATCACAAAAGAGTATTCTTGATATGAATCCATTTTTTTTAACCCTAAAAAGGAAACTTTCAGATTTGTGTAAAAATACATCATCGAATATGATCTCGAAAACACCTATATTCAGTCCAAGTGATGTTAATATTCATAAAGATATTTTGTATGATAAATTATTTGAAGAAACTAATGACACTGATTTAAATATTTTAACACAGCAGACATTAGAAGTAATTTGTCATTCTTTGTTAATTGTTCTGGAAAGACAATCTGCTGATCAACTTCATAGAGGTAAAAATTAGCATCCTTCTGATAATATGAGTAAGGCTGCAGAGAATATTCCAACAACAAACAAAGCATCAGAAAGTGACTTTGCGGTATTGGATCTTTTAATTCATTCAAAGCCAAATGCCAAAATACAAACTATATAAGCTTATACTATGTGGTATAAAAACAAAACACTAGACTGTTTGGATAAAAAGACTTTAGATGAGCGTGACTCATTGTTAAAAAAAGCTTCAACAAACTTTAATAAAATGAAAGATAAATACAAACAACGTCATTTAGAATTAAAGTTTGAAATGAGTGAAAGGTTGTCTGAAAAGCATAAAGCTAAAAAAACAGCTGAAGATAAAGCCTTCTTAAAAAAAGCTAAATCGGTTAGCGAGTTGTTAAAATTGAGGACGAAGGTGTGGTTGACCTCAAAAGAAGCAGATGATGAATATGTTTTGTTAGATGACACATTTAAAAGCAAAAAAAATATTAAGAGCACAGTTGGATTTTTATAGGTATGTTACGGAAGTTAAATGTGAACCTAAATATTTTTACAAAACTAAAATGCATGGTAGTAAGCGAATAGACTTAACAAACTATGAGTTGTTCAGTATTTTACAATCAGTTATTAGAACAAAGACTTTTCCAGAGTCCATTGAGAGAAGAGTTATTCTTATTGAAAGAAAAAAATATTTTGAAAATTTTGATTACAAAACAAAAAGAAGAGTTAAGTGAAAAATTAAAGAATTCAAGACTGTCTCAATTAGCAAATCAACAAAAAACAAACATCTTGGCTGCCATTCTAAATGATGTTAACTATCTTGTTGGGAAATTTATTCAACATAAAATAATGAAAATCGACACTAAAAAAATACTTTTGGTGTACGAGTGAAGTTTTTTGAGTGAACAAGTCAACTCCTAACTTAAAAAAAACTTTGTTTGATGTGGTCTATGAGACTGAGGAAAATCAAGTATGGACTTTTCCATTGCTTGTTGACCTTGAAAAAAGAAAGGTTATAGTTTTGTAAAAAGCCTATTTTACAATTTATTTGAAATAATTACTAGTTATATATATTATTAGTAATATTTTATTAGAAATATATTATATATATTATAAATTATATAATATTATTATAAATTAGTCGTATATATTAACCTATAATATTTATATCTATAACGTTTATAGTTGTTATAACGTATTGTATATAGTTATTATATATCGTTAGTAATATTATATTATAAATAAATAATAAATTATATATTATTACAAATTAATTGCATATATCAATCTATAATATTTATATCTATATTGTTTATAGTTATTATAACGTATCGTATATAGTTATTATATATCATTAGTAATATTGTATTATAAATATATTATAAATTATATAATAATATTATAAATTAGTTGAATATATTAATCTATATTATTTATAGTTTAAATATATATATATATATATATATATATATATATATATATATATATATATACATATATATATATATATATATATATATATATATATATATATATATATATATATATATATATATATATATACATATATATATATATATATATATATATATATATATATATATATACATATATATATATATATATATATATATATATATATATATATATATATATATATATATATATATATATATATATATATATATATATATGTATATATATATAATTTTTTTTTTTGTTTTTTTTTGTTTTTTTTATTTATTCAAAATAAGTTTTACAATATAAGAATGAATAAAATACGTATAGTCAGAATTACAATTTTGTTAACGTTACAACAAGAACGCGGATACTCGCAGAAGATCATAAGATCTTGTCATCGAGAACCGCCTAAACAGATTTTAAATAATAAATAATCCTTTAATAATTCATAGACAAATATTCACACATAAATACAAATATAATTATTTATACATATTTAAACATACAAACATGTAAATAAATATACTTACACATCAATATATATATACACATACAAATAATACGCACAAATACACATACATATATACGTATATATATATATATATATATATATATATATATATATATATATATATATATATATATATATATATATATATATATATATATATATACATATATATATATATATATATATATATATATATATATATATATATATATATATATATACATATATATATATATATACAAGTTAAGATAAAAGATTTCGTATAAATAAATTACGATAAAATAATTCCTAAGAGTATTAATAAAAAACAAAACAAACTTAAAAATATATCAGAATGTTTTCAACTGAGAAAAGAATTTCTTTCAATTTTCTTTTAAATAAGAAAAAGTTCCATTCATGAGAGAAATCAAAAAGTTTTAACACTATTTTGTTCCATAAAAATGCTCCTCTAAATGCAATACAAAATTTACCAAAATTAGTTTTGAAAACTGGTTGAAGAATAAAATTTTCAATACGCAAATTGTATTTGTTTTTAACTTTTAAAAAATATAAATTGTGAAAAGAAATTGGAGATGTGCGAGACTTACATTTAAACATAAAACACAATACATTAAAAATATTAAGTTGATATATATTAAGAATATTCATTTCGTTTAAAAGAGGCTTAGCATGATAAAATCGATGTTTAAAATTAATAAGTTGGCGATAAAGTGGTTCTAATTTAGTTTTACTTACACTACCCCAAACCGCATTAGCATAGTTTAGATGGCAATGAATAAAAGAGTGGTAAAGCTGAATTAAAGTATGTTTATTTAGCATGCTTCTTATTTTAAATAGTATTCCTATACTTTTGGAAATTTTAGAGGATAAGTTTTCAATGTGTTTTTTCCATGTCAGATTTTCATCAATAAAAACCCCTAAAAAATTTGTAGCCGTTACTCTTTTAATTTGAATGTCATCTATAAAAAGAGCAGGCAATTCACTTGGTAGAAGATGTTTTTTGTAGTATGGATGAAAAAGAGACCATTTTGTTTTTTCAATGTTAAGAGAAAGCTTATTTAATTTAAACCATTCTGAAATTTTAATTAATTCTATCTTCATACTTTAAAATAGGGTAATTATGTTACTATGAGATAGAAAAAAATTCGTGTCGTCAGCAAACATAATTGTCATTAAATTAGATGCTTCATAAAGATCGTTTATGTAAATGAGAAATAGGAGAGGTCCTAGGACAGACCCTTGAATATATATATATATATATATATATATATATATATATATATATATATATATATATATATATATATATATATGTATATGTATATATATATATTTATATATACATATATATATATTTACATATATATTTACATATATATATATATATATATATATATATATATATATATATATATATATATATATATATATATAGCTTTTATGTATATATATATACCGTTTATATTGATCTATAATATTTAAGAAAATTTAAAATTGGGCAAACTTGTGTTTTATTTTTTCACAATTTAATGTTGTAATAGAGTTATGACTATGTTAATGTGTCTATGAATATATTAATGTATGTATATTTTTCTGCTATATATTATTTTCTGTATATATATTTTTTCTAAAGATTTGTTGTGAACTGAAAGTTGTTTTATTTGTATATTGTTTAATGATAACAGATAGATTATTGCCTAAAGCCGTTGCGTAAAATTTTTACGCAGTTATGATGGTAAAAAAAAAAATGTTAAAAAAAAACTTAAATAAAAAAACGCATTTTTTTGTCTAAAAAAATGTCAAATTAGGTAGTATAAAAATGCAAATTTCTTGATAACCAAAAGTGCTACAAAATTGGTTAAACCCATTTTTAAACAAGATTAACATTTTGAATGCAATACAAATAACATTTTAGCTTAATTATATTACGAGATCATAAAACGGACTGAAGTGCCTACTTAAAGGTGAGTTTCCACTCATCCGTTTTTCTACGGGAACCGGAAAGGAAAAATTACCATGTGAGCATGCGTAGTATAAGTATAATTTGCCAAAAAAAAAAACTACACATGCTCACAAGATTATTTTTTCCCGTTCCTGTTGAAAAACGTATAAAGTACATTCGTTTTACTACGGGAGCAGGAAAGGAAAAAATAATCACACGAACATGCGTAGTATAAAGAGCTGTTTATACAAGCCAGGCTGGCCAGGTCAACCAGGCTGACTAAAAGAAATAATGCTTACATTGGAATTTAAATTTACGGATTTTTATTTAATGGTTGTTTTAAAAACAACCGAGAATGTTTTTGATTGGATAAAAGAATTAGCGTCATTTAATCTAACCAGCCACATTCATAGGCCGAGCTGGCTCACTTATTCGCGTTTATATGGGAAAAATCGTCTCATCTAAGTAGAATCCTACCGAAATTAGGCAAGATCTCAGTTATGCGGGTTAGCTCGTTTCTCATATAAACAAGATTAATTTTTATAGATAAATAATATATATATTTTATAGATAAATATTAAACATGCTGAAACCTTGTTTAAGTGAGCCAGCCCAACCAACCGGACTAGCTCGCCTAATATAAACAACCTCTTAGTCACGTGCACAAATATAAACACTGTCAGGGGATGTTGTTGTGCGATGTGATTAAATAACTACCAAGTTTAAAAAAAAAAAAATAATTTAATGCAAAACAAAGTAAGCAACTACAGGCTATTTTTAAATTACATATAAACTATATATAAGTTACACCAAATTTTAATTTGTAAAATTGTTTTGATAGATAAATAAACAACAAAAAAAGTTTTATGGTATTTCATTGTAGGGTATGATCCTCTATGACTGTCAGAAATCACTCTATGAATATGTCAGAGCGACGAAAAATATGATAGTATTTCAATTATCAGTAGAGATTTTAGCTTAACAAATAAATTTCAAAAAAGTTGTGTTTTTCTTTGAAAATATTATTATTGATACATACGAAATACACATGCTAGGCAATTTTTACAAAAAGAAATGAAAAATTCAATTTTTTAAAAAAAATACTTGCCATCGCTTATCTTTAATTCCGCTTAATTATATAGCCAATAATAATAATAATAACAGTAATAATAATAAAAGAAATAACGATGGGAAGCCTTCAACCAAATAAAAAAAAACTTGAAAAATTATTATTTTATTATTATTATGTATATATATATATATTATATATATATATATATATATATATATATATATATATATATATATATATATATATATATATATATATATATATATATATTCAGTTAGGTAAGATAGTTCTATAATCCTTTAGTTTTGTTTTCGATAGAGGCACTTTTAAACGTCTCTTCTTTCTTTCAACGTCTTCACGAAGATATTTCATAAAAACCTCTAACATTAATTTGTGTTTTTAAAAGTCATTTTCGCTTTTCTGCATAAGCTTATTTTTGCAGACATTTATTTTCTTTTAAATCTAAGGTTAAAAAAAATTATATTAATGAAATAGTAATTTACAACTAAAGGGCCAAGTAGAAAAGGAGCATATGATACCTATGAAGTGATTTGAATACAAGAAGATTGATGCCATCTAGTATCATCAGTATAAATTTGTTCCACAATGACAGGTGCCCATTATTTGTATTAATGGGCACGTGTCAATGTAAATATATAACATATATAGCATATATAACATATATACATATATAACATATACAACATATATATATACATATATATATACATATATATATACATACATATATATACACGCACACACATATATATATATGTATATATCTATAGGACCTTATATATACGGTTTTTCATTTTCATTAAATGCATTAAGGTGGTAGTATAGTAATTAGCAAAAAAAAAAAAAAATCAACTTTTTCAAATAAAAAAAAATTCTACAATGTGTAATATAACAAAAATAACCAAAAAAAAAAAAAAAAAAAAATTATGACAAATCTTCTTCAGCATAATTATCGCTGAAGGCCCATAAATGGGGTAAACTGCGACAGAGATTTTTCAAGAACCCTTATATATTTTTTATTAAAAATTTGGCTGGTGATATATTACATTTGGCATTGCAACATAGACTAGAAGATTTTGATATGGTCGAAAAAATCAAAAAATATTTGCATTTGTGTAAAATTTTGCAATTTTGGGGGTAATTTATGAGAAAAAATGATTAAAAATTACTGAACGAGAGAAGCAATAAAAATTATCCTAGTGTATGTTGTAGATACTAATGTAGTGAGTATGTGTGCCAAATTTCAAGTAAATCTGATAATTGGTTTTTTAAAAAATCCACGTCGCAAACCCCAAATACATGATTTTGAGAAAAACACAATTAAAAAAAAAAGAAGAAGAAAATAGTTCAAAATTCACCACTTTTATAAGTTACACCTTCCAGTTCTTCATTTTGGTCGCAAAAACCTTTTTTTATTGCTCTTAACTTTTTTCTTCTTGATTTTGCTTTAGTACTACATTGTTTTTCTGCTTTAATGATTCGTTTATTGTCTTAACGTAAACAGTAATTTTGCGCATTTACACCGAATTCCATTCCAAGCTCATTAAACAACTTATTTAAGAACTGCTGCCCTTCATTAAAATTTAGTACAGCTGAGGCTACTCCTATACTTAGAGCAGTTCTTTCAATAAATATATCTTTTGGGCATCGCTTCCATATCAACTGGTTTAAAGACTCATTGGGATTCTGCGTTTTTCCATGCAAACATTTTTCAAGAAGTTTATCGGAACCAAGGTCTATAAATATTGGTTTGATGGTGTTGCAGACAGCAGCGGGAATACAAATATTTTCTTTATATGAAATTTTGCCAGTCAGTTTGTCAGACTGGAATTTGCACCAAGAATCTTTGGTACGCAAACAAAACTGATGACGCGTTTCGCCATCACAACTTTCAGAACAGTGAAAAAGTACAGCTGCAACACTCTTTTTCATTCCATATAAATTTCCAACGTTTTGCCTTATTGCCTTACCATAATAATTTTGCAATGTATTTTTAACATGTTCTGTTAAACGACCTGCTCCTCCTAACTTTTTGCTATCACATAAAGTTTCTTTATTTTGTTTTTTTAAGTTTCTTAATCTAGTACCAACACGTTTTTGAATATGCCCAATGCACTCTGCTTTTTTTATTTCAAAATCTCCATAAGGTTTTGCAGAAACGACATTAACATATGAACTGCTATCTCCATCTCCTAGAAACGTTGTATATCTCAAATCATTTTTTTTTTCAGAACGCAAAAATATTTTTATTGTACCACTTGATTCCATAGAGGAGGCTGAACCGGTATGACTGATTTTGCACTTTTTATAATGTAAGGAGTGAAAATCATTATATTCTTCATGATGTGTGTATTTTTTTAACTCCCATATAGAACACAACTTACAAGTTTTTGTTTCTATTTCGTAATCAACACACTTACCATTTTTTACAGCAACAGCTGTTACTAATCCATTGTTTGAGGTGTATCCACGTTTCTGCCATGATCCATCAAACCCACATATAATATCTTTAGATGTTTCATTGATTGATGGTAACTCATTTGCTGCATTTGACATGCTTTTGTCAACGAAACTTTGATAGACATCCAACATTATGTGCAATGTGTCATTATAGCAGTTTTTATTCATTGGAGGGTTCATGTTCATAATTCCACAAAATGTTTCTATTGCTGAAAATCCCTTACCCATTTCACGAAATGCAATTACTGTACGAGTGTTTATGTCAAAGCGTTTTCGTCCAACACAATTAATTTTTTTATCCATTTTAGCAGATGAAAAAAAATCGTTTCCATTCACAATCACTGCAACAAATTTTTAGTCCAATACTTAGGCCATATTTTTTTGAAGAATCAAACTGCAAATTTACTAACTTGTTACATTCTGGGCATTTAAGGACCATTATTGCTTTTTTAAGTAAACCAAAGTTCATAATAAAGTTAAAGTCTTCATTTATCTGTTGAAGTTCATTTACAACTTCTTTGTTGAACAACTTCTTGTAGGATGAGGAACATGGTATGTTTTCAACTGAAGGTATGGCTACGGTTTCATTATTTTTACAGACATTTGTATGTCTGTTTCCATAAAACTTTCTTTTCTTATTTTGGTATACTCTTTTAGAAGATTGTTTTCTTTTCGTTCGACCCATTACACTTTTATTAAAATAAGATATTTTAAAAATTGACTGATGTATACTACACTATAGACTATTGGTGAACTTATAAAGAGCATAAATTAGCAATAGAGAGTGCTCATTCGCGTATAAATCGAGTCAATAAACAAGAAGTAACTGCTGATTAACAATTTTCATTATAAAAGTTGAGCATGAAACTGTTTTTATCGCTTATTTTATATAACTTTGATTGCAAAAACCCGTAGCAACCTGGTAAATAAAGCGTTGCTATGGATAAAAATTGATATTGAACAATTTAAAAGCAATTTCAGAGGTATATACTGATTTTTTTATTACAAAGCAAGATAAGATTTCGACACTACAATAGTTATATTAGCTAAAAAATGTATTTTTGAAAAAATGAATTTTTCAATTTTAATTACTATACTACCACCTTAAGGATGCATAAAGCAATTTTAATCATATATAAAACATAAAAATAACATTTAGAACATATTGCATGGTTTTTCAAATGAAAAATGCACTGATAAATAATAACAAAACAAAATATTTGTTCACCTTTTTTTAGATTTAAATCCAGAAGAAGTTTTCTTTTTAAAATTTGTATTCGATCGCAATGCTTGCAAACTCTTTTTACTTGTGTCAGTAAGCTCGCGATCAAACGTCTTTTGGGAGGGTACAATTTTGGCGTGTTTAGGACCTTAAGAGAAAACAATTCATATCAATTAATTCATTTAAATACCGAAATAGTTTAAAAGAAAATAGAGATAAAAAAAAATTCACCACGAGAACCCTTAACATCTGGAGCATTTTCATCGAAAGCTCGAATTCGTTTAGGTTTATTATTTCGCTTAATCTGACGAGCATGGAACATTTGCTCACGGCGAATCTTTTTTTCTTCTTCGGTCAAATTCTATAAAATTATAAAGATGTTTCAATAAAATAAATTTTGATACTTTAAAAAAAAAAATACTTTAACATGAAACAAAGAGAAATTGAGGCCGGTTAGCTCAGTCGGTTAAAGCGTCGTGCTAATAACGCGAGTGTCGTGGGTTCAATCCCCATACTGGCCAAGAAATTTTACCTTTACTTTCTTTTGACTTTCTTTTCTATTTTCTAAATAAATTTATAAACACATGATAAAATACAAAGTTGAATTAAAAATAGAAATTATAAATAAACATTTTGCATATTATATAACAAATATAACACACGCACCTACAGATCGAATGTCAAGAAGAATGACAAAGTTAAATATCTAAAATATACTGCTATTTGCAAAAATTAAGGAGCATTATTTATAAAATAATATAGGATTTATATTTCAAATAATTTAACAATTTTATGGTTTTTTAATTTCTTTACAGTAAGTAAAAATAAGTTTAATTTGTTAAGATGTTTCATTTAAGATTTTACGAAAGTATATTTATTTGGAGGGAGAAAGTCGAGTAGCACCAAAATCCTTTCAATATAAAACAACCTGCCTATAAAACAAAGTTTTTGTTTATACAAAAACTTTCAGTAATATATTTCGATGTATGTACACTCACTGTGTGTAGGTAAATAAACTAGTTAATGATTATAAATAAACTCGGCGCGAAGGGTGTGTGTGACACCCTCCCCTTTAATACGATCATTAACTATTGTATTTAACCGCCGGCCCCACACCCCCATCAATCAACTTTTATACAATTAGGCAAATTGGGACCTTTTTAACAATTTCTGAACCTCTGGCGCTGTGTTCACTCACTAATAAGTTACTATATGCATATTTGTGTTCTGTCTGAGCCTCTCGCTAAGCGTTCATACACCCATAAGTTACTTTATGTACGTTTGTGTTTTATCTGAACTTCTGGTGTGGTGTTGGTACACACCTAAGTTACTATATATGCGTTTGAGTTCTGTTTAAATCTTGGATGCAGTGTGAGCTCAGTAACCAACTAGTGACTCCAACTATAAAACCTACGTTCACCTTAATCTTATTTTGATCGTGCACATTGATATAAAAAACATTGGTTAAGATGATCATGCACATTGCATATAAAAAAGAAACAAGAAAGTGACAAGCAAGATCTAAAGAACACTAGGAGAATGTAATTAGATACTGGCTTCAGTTGCAAAATTGCCAGTTGCTTAATGAAATTTTTTTTTTTAACAGGACGTTAATGGAAAACGATATTCAAATACTGAGTAACTTATCCTATATAAACATTTATAAATAAATAAACCTTGATTTTTTGAAAACTAATGTACAAAATATGTTGTATTTATTTTTTATGTGATTCAACAAGGATGTAGATAAAACAAGAAAGAGTTGGAAAAGCACAAAAAAACAGCAAGTAAGTTTGCCTTCATTGTTGAGATAATTAGTTAAAACTATATTTGTTTTGGAAAAAGGTTTACAAAGATTTTTTTTTTGATAAACTCTTTTCTGTATTTGTATTTTTCAACATAATACTAAAGCTTGGATATCTGTCTGTTGATTTTCAAGTTTTTAATCTGATAATTTTTAGGCTAGAATCTTGTGACGAATTAGTGGATGTAAGTGTCAAGAACGGTACCGAGAAATGCACTGTTTGCCTTATCTATTGAATAGCTTTGTCTAGTTTATCTTCGCCAAATATAAATTTTTATAACCAATCAATTGAATTCAAAGTAACGGTTTCAACTTTTAAACATCTTTTTTTTAAAAAGTTTGTAAAATTTATATTGGTTCTTCATAAAAATATTTTCAAAAAATAAAAAAACTTAAAAGTATTTTATGAAATGAAAATACAAGAAAACTTTGTTTGGGAACAAAATAAAAAACTAAAATAGTTTCTTCAACTGTAATGGCTTCCTCAGCCTTGGGGAGATGAATATAAAGAAGTGATGTTAATTATTTTAAGTATAATTTCTTTTAAATAAGTTTTTAATTTCTTATAATTCCTTATATTGAATTTTAGAAATCCCTGTCGGCGTAAAGTAGTAGTGGTGAATCCCTGTCGGCGTGAAGTAGTATTAATGTTCACATAACATTAATAATAATGGTTATGTGAACTACATTAAAATTTTTTTTACTGTTAAAATGTACACATAATATGATTGAAAAATAAAATGGAAATTTTTTTTGAAATCATTTTCTGATATTTTATGGACCCTGTTATTTTCTTTAAGTTATTATGAAATTAGTTGTATGATTTAACTGCTGTTTTGGGATGAAACTTGATATATCCTACAAAGAGAAAATAGATAAGTTTGTAGGGTCCATGCTTTATTTGAAACTATATGTCCATTATGTATTTGCAAAATTATATCTGTATTAGAATTTTCAAATCTCAATACGCAAAAATCCTTAACTTTATATCAGAAAAACATCCAAAAGGGTGCATAAAAAACCTAAACAAGAAACTAAAAAGATTTGTAGTGTCTGAGAAAAATGCCCATTATGATGAGAAACTAAGAGCTGTACTGCCCAGAAAAGTCAGAACACAGTAAGTGTTTTTTTGAAACATAAAATTTAGAACAATTCTGCTGTTTCAAGTAACCTGAGATATACAATGAATGTATATTGAACAATTATTGAATTAAAACACAGAAACTCTCAATCTATCTTTGTAAACATAAAATTGGCTTTTTTCAGTGAATATAGTTTAATGTGATTTTAACACGTTCGCTGCCGAGATATTTTAAATTATGATTTATTTCTTTGCCAAGCCATAAAATATCTGCAATGGTTAATTTTTGACAAGGCTTTCATTCTCATTGCCAAGGCTAGATATCAAAATTTCAATAAATAAAATATTTTTAATCGAAAATAATTCTATAGTATTTTTTATTCTGAATATAACTGACAAAAAATAAGCACTATGAGTATACTCATAGATGGCAGCGAACGTGTTAAAAAGGTTTTCGAAGATATATTTAGATTGAAAAAACACAATATCTTAAACCTATTTTAATATTAAATATGAATATCTTTAATTTAATGTATTTTAATATTTAAACTATTATTAATGGCATTTTGAAAATTGTTTTATTTATGAATATTTTGAATATTTCATTTTTTTGAGTTTTGTCAAACTTAAACTTTTTGCTCTAATAATCATTAAAAAAATATTTTTAAAAAAAATCATAGCTATTGGAGCCATGGATGGCTATTGGAGCACAGAAAAAAAAATACTTCTCAAAAAACACTACCAGTAACCCCCTGGTTAAAAAAAACTTTTATAAAAAAAAAAAAAAAAAAATTCTTTAACTTAAATAGGATCATAATTTATAACTATATTTAAAATTAAACCAAAATATAATTTGGCACTCAAAAGTCAGTTGCATATAGTGAAGAGCCCCTCATTCTTCGAAAATTTTACTGTTTTAGATAAAGGATTGAAAAAAAAAAAAAAACCATTCGCTCAAAAAACCTTTTATAAAGAGCAAATGACTTAAAGCTAATCTATTCAGATTTATTTTACCTTTATGGCATCTTTTTCTTAATTTATTTTTATTTTAATTCCTCCCCAAGGCTGAGAAGGCCACTACAGATGAGGAGGCTACTTAATTGTGGTTATAACCCCTTCTTAACTCTATAACTCCGAAACACAAACCTTGACGAACAAAGTCGCTGCACAGAGAAAAAAGTTGAAATCTATAAAAATTTATTTCATAATGGGTGTCTGTTACTTGTAAAACCTGTCTACTTTATATAAGTTGTAACATGTTAATACAGCTTAAATTAATTAGTAAATTTTATAGATATGTTTAAATTATATATACATAAAATTTATGCATATTGTATATGTATAAATGCTTATACAAATTATTGTATGTACAAATACCAAAAATAAATAAAATTGTTTATTATTTTATGACTTCCGCCAGATACTGCATGTTATGTTAAATAATGATACTTATTATGTTAATGTTACTTTAATTTTGAATTTCAGAATTTGGTTTAAAATTGCTTTGACAACACAATTAAGATTGCTCTTTTGAACATGATTGTAGTTATAGTCCAGTTCTAGTACAGTCCAGTAAATTTTGTTTAAACTAACAACTTATTTCTAATTAGTATTATACTAAAAATGAACACTTTCTAGTCATTGTTCATTACTAAAATTAAAAATTCAGAGAGTAAAAAAAAAATTACTTACTAGCAGAAGATTGTTTTTGAGTTTTAATAAACGTTTTTGCTGGACGACTCATAATTTCATCATGATGCTCAATTAAATTTTTTGCTTTGTTCATTTCCATTTCAGCAACACGCAACTGCAAAATGAAAACATAGCCATAATAGTACTTAATAAAAATAAATAAATCAACCTGCTTGTATGTGTATATTAATGTATAACTTATGTATTTTAGACTTTTTTAAGTAGGTTTTTAATTTATTACAAGTTTTATAATAAATTTAAGTATTTTAAATAAATAAATATATATATATATATATATATATATATATATATATATTTATATATTTAAAATACTTAAATTTATTATAAAACTTGTAATAAATTAAAAACCTACTTAAAAAAAATATCTAAAAATACATAAGTTATACATTAATATACACATACAAGCAGGTTGTTTTTGGTATCAGAAAAAAAAGTTGATTTAAAAAATAAAAATCTTTTTCATCTTAACTTTGTAGATAAATTTAATTTGTAAGATTGTAACATTTATACAAGGTAAACAAATTTTATTTATGTAAAAGGCAAACAAGATTCTGACAAAAGTGAAAAACAATGACAAGCACGTAAGAAATGCAGTATTGTTAATACTTTATCTAATGCATGTTAGCTGCAATTAGTAAAATAGAGTCTACATTAAATGCTTGTTTATTTAAATACCATTCAAAATAAATAAATTACAGTTAATCATTCAATATGTTTTCTCAACAAAATGTAAGAAAAATAAATTCAACCTAATAAAATTTTTAATATTTTTTTATATTTAAATTATATTTGAATTTAAGATTATTTTTTTAACAAAAATTATTTAGTGCAGAATAAAAACTATTTTAAATTTAAATCTTATAATATAGTGCAACAAAATGTTTCTGAACAGATTTTCAAATTAAAGTAAAATTAAAAGTACTATTGCTTTTAAATCAGACATTTTATTAAATCTTTCATATTTTTATTGTTATTCTATTGGTAAGATAACTTTATAAAAAATCATGCATCCATTAGGAAATCACTGCAGTTTTCAATCAATTTTCTTTGTAATAATTTTGAGAAAATGCTATATAGAGTGGAAAAGATTTTTAATTAAAAAAACTTTTTACCACAAACACTTTAAAGGGATAATTACTGTAGAAATATCATTTTATTATTTTAAGAAAAGAAAGAGCTTTAAACAAATAATAAGTTTAATGTATATTATTTTAACCCTTAAAAGTGCTTTTGATGATTTTGTATTCAAAAATTTCTAACAATCACCAAAAAATGCATCACAACAAAAAGTTTATTCTATTTTGAGCCATTTTTGAAAGATTTAATAAAACATTTTAATGAATTATTAAAATTTTTCTTTTATTCATAAATAAATTTAAATTATTAAACTTTATAATAGTAATAATAATAACAATGAAGAAGAAAAAGGTTATAGCAAAACTTGTTGAAAATGTTCTTTAATATAAGCAAAAGAAAAACTACACCTTAGTAAAACACATCCAAAAAATAGGATAATATTGAAAAAGGTACCTGAACAACAATTTTAAGACCTTCCTAATGAAAGACTATACAATCTTATTTTATAAAAATGAAGCATACCATGCAGGTATGTCAACTTGCCAAGCCTCAAAAAATTTAATATACCAAGAATCACATGATAAACTGAATTCAAAGCATAAAAAATGTATTATTGGACAATTAGTATTCACTTATGAAATTATATAAACTTAAAGTGAAAGTGTTAGTTACTGTTTATTTAAAACCACAAAATTTTACATTAAAAAACACCAAGAATACTGCTTTTTTTTTCAAACAATATTCCTGTTGAAAACTGAGTCTAAAATTTTATGAAGCAGTTAACACAGTTAATTAAACTGCATATACTAAAAAGGTACTGTGAGATGTTTTAATAAAACTTGAAATTTTTCTAATAAATCTGAACAAATAAACTGATAAATTTTTTGCCTTGAGTATAAGAAATTTCAAAATCTGGATATTATTAGAAGAATATAGAAATTTCAAAAAATCTGTAAGTAACTCTATATTATTTTTTATCATCTTGAGTTTTACTTTATATTAATGTAAATACTAAACAACAAGTATGAATATTATTTTGCAACAAACATTAACAATTAATTGTCATGAATTAATAATTTTTTTTACCAAAGCTTTTATTAACTCCTCGTCTGTCTGTTAACATCAAATCTTGCAATCAATTTTTAAGTCACTTTCTGATGATAGATTTTCTTCAAATTATTACATACATACTCTTGCTTGATGACAATACAATATTCAATAAAAAGTTTTGCAATAAGTCAATTAATTTAGTTAATTTTAATTTAATAGTTAAGTTTCTTTTTTATATGGGAAAAAGAATAACAATTTTTAAAATAAGTATATTATTTGTTCCTAATTATACGCACATTTAGCTTATTTGGATAAAGCGTTGACTTCGTAAATAGAATGTCTGTGGTTCAAGACCCGCTTCCTTCCTGAATTTTTTTTATTTTTTTACACAAGCATACAGCCAAAATTTAATAAAATAAAATAGTAATATCAGAAAAATCTGATTGCAAAATTTGTGTTTTAACAACATATAAAAGCATTGGGCATTAAAAATTCATTTTTAATTTTACTTGTTTAAATCCATTTTATAAAATAAATGATCGTAATTATGTTTACAAAAGTTTTCAGATTGATGTAAAAAAAAAAAGGTTTCAAGTTTGATACAGTACTTCAAAATTTGTGAGAAATCTTTGGTTAGGAACTCTGTTTTATTTGACATAGTGTTTAAATTTACCTTTTAAAATAACTAGCTAACAGGAAGAAAGAAAAAAATCGATATTGCACTTTTCATTTTTAATAGAAACTGCTGTAAAAAAAAAAAATACTGGGTCAGAAGATGAGAAAATTGAAGAACATAAAATATTGTTAATTAAACTTGATATTAACTACAAGGTTAATATTATTGTCACAGTTTCTACTAGGAAGAAGAAAAGGTATCAAGGCTCAAGCCATGATGAAAAATACCTTTTTATTTTTTTCTTTTTTTGTTATTCACCTCCTCAAGGCCAAGAAGGCCACTACAGATGAGGAGGCTACTTAATGGTGGTTATAACCTTCTCTCAACTTCTCAACTCTATAACTCCGAAACACGAACCTCGACGAACAAGGCCGCTGTGCGGAGAAACAAGTTGAGCGCGGTACTACCAGGGACGTGGTGGGGACCTGCATAAGGTCAACTTTACTTTTTATTCTATATCATATAGTTCACTTTTAATTTGCAAGGTCTCTAACATATTTATCACTAAAAGATTTTTAACTAGCAAGAGTATGCATAAATATTTACATATCTCTAAATCCTGACAGGATTGTAAAATTACTTAATATGGTAAGCATAAATAAAACTTACAATAGAAAGCATAAACAGTGTTTAATATAAAAAATTAAAAAATTTATTTTAGTTATGACTATTTTATTTATGTTTCCTAATTTTTATTTGAAATTGCAAAACTAACTAAAATGTAATCCCACTCATAAATCAAAAAATATTTGCATCATTTTTAAACAATAAAAAAATTTGGTATTTAATTCAAAAATTTTATTTTGAAAGATTTATCTTATGATGAGCTTTTATTATTTTATTTATAATTGTTTATGCGACACAATGATCGCATATAGGTGACCAATGAAGCTGTCCAGTTACGTAGACCAATGAGATGTGATAATAGAATCAGATGATAGATAGTGTCATTGGGTAAGAATCAGCAATGATTGTAGACTATTTAGTAGGAGGAATATAATTTCACAACAAGGCAACCATAACTCTTGCTCTAGTCATCATTAGCAAATGATAAAACAATGGTCTATAAGTTAGCAAGTCTGTATAAATCTGCTGGAGTAATAATGGCTTGCATGACTAAAAATATAAAACTATTTAACTGCGGTAGTGGTGTAGTGGTAAAGTGCTCGCCTTATAAGTGAAAAGTTCCATAACTAAGTTTAGTAATTAATAACAAGAAGTAACTTGCCATTTTTTTATGGCTGCAATATGTTTTATAAATATAATAAGTAAATACCCACTCATAAACATCAAAACTTAGATAAGATGGTTTATGGTTAGTACATAAGTAGTTAGTAGAAAATATGGTAGAGAATGTGGTAACTCTGATAGTATGAGAAATATAAATCTTACCTGATAAATAGAGACAATTGCTTTCATTTTAAAACAAACTAGGAGTAATTGAAAAATGACTAACAAGAGATGAAAAAATAAATACAAACATTAAATTATTATATCCTGCTGTTACACAGGTGGTAATCATTTTTTAATTTATTTCATGCTAAAATTATGTGTTATGCTTCCTTTATTAACTAAATTTTTTTACATATACATATCAACACAATAGCTTAGTGGATTAACGCACTGCTTCAGGAATGGAGAACTCTGAGTTTGAAGCATGAAGGTGATGCATATTCTATTTTTATTTTATCTGAACTGAATTTATCATTATTCTTTCTTACTATTTAATTTATTAAAATTTTTTTTTTACTTGATTGTTTTATCTTGTATGATATTTTTAGTCACGCAGGCCATTATTACACCAGTGGATTTATACAGACTTGCTAACTCATAGGCAACTGTTTTATCATTTGCCTCTCCCTGAGTTGTGAAACTTTATTCCTCCTACTAAATAGTATTTACAATCATTGCTGATTCTTACCCAAGGACATCAGCTAAAATCAGATTCTATAATCATATTTCCCATTTTCCTATTATTCCTTGTGTCGCATTAATAATTATAATATAAGTTTATGGGTTTTGCTATTTATTTTATGGTTTATGGGCTTTTACTTGGTTTTTTAATCTTCATTGTGTTTTTCTATTTTGAAATAGGATATAATAGAAATGAAAAAATAAGCAAACAACTGGATAAGGTTGTTCTTGTTCTTCCATAATGTTGTTCTTGTTCTTCCATTCTTCATTTATAAAAATGAACAACTAAGAAACAAACAACCAACTAATTATCTATGATTATGAACTTTGAACTGTCAATGATAAGACAAATTATAATGAAATTTATAGCAGGTAACATGCTAGCTATCTATTGTGTTGTTGTAGTGATTTTGTACTGTGTGTTCATGAAGTAAATAATGATAAAAAGAATGGAAACTTCAATTGTTAAATTTTCAATTGAAAGATTTAGCTTGATGTTGTTGATATAGATAATGCCTTAGAATTTAGCTAAACTATTCCAGAAAAAGGATTTTAAAACAGTTTCGGGTATTAAAAATATTTCAAGCAGTAAACAGCTACAAATTTTTTTGCCAAAACAATGCATTTTTAAACTTTAGTGATGACTACATTTTATCAAAATATCTTTATGGACGGATATAAAAACTATAAAAACAATGATCTATAAAAACAATTATCTATAAAAACAATACCATATACTAAAATTTCTTATTATTAGACCTTTGCAAAAATAGGAATAAATTTTTTTTTTAGGTTACATGGAGTACCCGTCCTATATCGCCCTTCTTGACAAAACATAAATGTGAACCAAATTTTAGATAATTTGATGTTTTAGTCTGTGCCCAACCCAAATAACTGAACCAACAAGTCTTCACTTTTTACACATAAAATACACAAAAAATAGAACAGAATAGAAATGAACAAAACAGAAACTGGGAAAATGGTAGAAAATATTTTTTTATTGTATATGTATATTTTTATGCATCCATTTGTTTTATTAATCAAAATAAGGCTTTTTATATTTTGAACATCAATACCTCAGTAATAATTTTTTTTTAATATTTTGAACATGAACAATACCTCAGTAATAAAAAAAGCTTTTATGATAATATTTCTAAGACTTTTTTTTTGCAACTTAGTTTTAAACTTACAACTTAGTTAAAAACCAACATTTCTAAGACTTTTACAATACTTAATTTTTTATATTTAAAATTAGTAACTGTTCACTAATCAGGTTAGTAACTAATATCAACTTTTAGAACTTTATTTAGATTTTATTACTATTATTTCACCTTGTAAATTTGTTTTAATACATAAAAGATTTTATCTTTCATGATTATTTTCCATTTTTCTACACAAGAACAATGCATGACTTTTTTTAATAAAATGAAAATTGTTCAATAAATAATTTTGATGTAATGAAAAAAAGAAATCATTTAGGCAAATGTAAGAAGAATTGGTTTTTCAAGAGGAAGAATTGGTTTTTCAAGAGGAGTAACCAATTCTTCTTACATTTGCTTAAATGTGATGGTTTAAAAATTGTCTTTTTAAAACAAACTTTTTTTTTAAAAAAAAAAAAAAATTTTTTTTTACAAATAAATTATAGCAAGGAAATAAGTAGTCAATTTGGGAAAAACAATTTAACATATAAATGTAACAATTCAACATATTGGAGATAAAAATCTATAAAAACAATACCATATACTAAAATTTATTATTCTTATTAGACCTTTGCAAAAATAGGAATAAATCTATTTTTAGACTACATGGTGTACCCCTCCTATATTGCCCCTCTTGACAAAACATAAACGTGAACCAAATTTTAGATAATTTGATGTTTTAGTCTGTGCTCAACCCAAATAACTGAACCAATAAGCCTTCACTTTTTACACATAACATACACAAAAAATACAAATAATCACTTTTTAAATTTATATTATAATTATATATATTATAGATATAAAAAACTACATTAATTAAAAAGAGAAGATAAAGGATTTGGTAACTGAAAAGTGAATAATAATAACAAAATTAATGTTGTTTATACAAATGTAACATGAATATAAACTTTCATCCAAGTTAATTTTTTTATTAACTTCTTTTAAAAGTTTGGAAACTTTTTGCCATGATACTCCATGACTTATGCAATAAAAATTGCTTTTGTGTTTTATCATTAATAGTGTTGCAAGTCTTGAATCAACTTTATGGTCTGATATAATATATACTTCTAAACACACTTATTTACAAATACATAGTTTAGTTGCTTTTGCAGAGTATTAAGTATATCTTTTTATATTTAAAATACAGTAAACTAAACTTAAATCAGCATTGACCATTAAACTATTTTAAAATTGGATGGGAGTCAAAAAATAACTTACAACCCCGAATACTTGCATAACAAGTTTTATTTATTATATTAAATTGACAAGGGTCTAAATGAAAATTTTCAAACTTTTAACTTAAAAATGATGAGTATATAGTAGTACTTATTAGATCATTTTTTATACTATAGTATATAAAATATATATATATATATATATATATATATATATATATATATATATATATATATATATATATATATATATATATATATATTTTATACTATAGTATATAAAAAATATATATATTTTATACTATAGTATCACAATAGTAAGTATATATTATAGTATCGAATTTAAGTTAAAATTTTAGAAAAATGAAAGAATACAGATATTTTAAAATGCATTGATTAAAATTCTTTGATTATTTAAATTAGACTTTTCAACTATATCTTAAATAAAAAAATAAAATAAAAAATTACTAAATATGTCTTGATTTGTTAAACTTTCTTAATTTACAAAGCAAATATGACAAATTTTTATCAATGTAAATAATATATATTGTTGTTATCATCTAAGGATCTTATTATTTACACTAAAAAAAAAGAAGTAAAAAACAAAAATAAATTCAAATATTACTTGTTTTGCTGACTCTTCTTCTTTTAGAATTTCCTTAATGTCTTTTTCGAAACTTTCAAGTTTAATTTTGTATTTTTCCACAACCTCTGAAAAAATTCAGAGAATAAAATTCTGTTTTTCAGTTAAATATTTAATATAATCATTATTTTTCTTCTTATTTTTTTTTTTTAATGTTACTTTACCTTCCCAAGGCCTACTTTAGTTGTAGCTACAACCCTTTCTCAACTATATAACTCTAAAACATAAACCTTGATGAACAAGGACGATGCACGTAATAACAAGTTGAGCGTTGTACTACCAGAAATGTGATGAGGATCAGATTGGAACTTCTTGCTAATGAGGCGAGCGCTCTACCACTGCACCACTACTGCATTATATATCTTTAACTATGACATAATTATATATATACAGAGGCGTGGTGGCCCCAGTGGCCATGCAGGATTCCCGCATGGGTTTTTTACTTTTTTATTTAAATATGGGCCTTTTAGCATTTTTAAATCCAAGTATCAGCCTTTTAGCAATTTTTACTTTTTTTGAAATTCTGAAAAAAATCCACAAATATTTTTATATTTACTATATGTTTGTTACTATATTTACTATATATATAAATCCCACAAGTTTCAAAATATATAACATTAATAACCTTTTAAAAATAGCATAAAACCTTATTATTTAACAAACTTATTTTATTTCAAGTTTGGGAGTACCACAAATAATTATTTTATTTCAAGTTTGGGAGTACCACATTTGACTATTATGTATACATGTACATGTCTAAAATGTATGTAATGTATACTTGTAATGTAAATGTATGTAATATATACATGTATGTCTAAAATAAATTAAAAAATTTATTACTTTTAATTCTTTTTGTTATAAATTTTTTAAATTTTGATTTATTTTTAAAATAAAAAAACAATTAAATTGCATTTTCAAAAAAATATGAAATACCTTTCAATTAAGTAACTGCTAAATAAAACTACAATATAAAAACTTTTTATGTTTAAGGTATGTCAATTACAGGGCCATTTTTAGAGCGCTGTGGTGTGTTTATGCTTTGTAAAAATGCTAGTTAAATTGCAGATTTAAACAAAAGCGTTCACTATCTATAAAAACAATTTCTCATTTTTCAAGAAAAAAAATTTTATTTTTATTTTTTTTATACATTATTTAATACTATTTATATTATAATAAAATAAATTTACATAATAAAACTAAAATCTTTGATTTTTAATCTTGTGTTAATGGCTTCTTCTTCAAACAATAAAATAAAAATCGTATTTGGTCACAATAACTTGATGGCAAAGTTGTACTTTAAGGAAATTAAAACAAAAATGGTCACTGCAGCGCAGTGTTACCATTTTTAGTGACAAGTTATTGGTTTGTATAATAAACTTCAACTTATTGGTTTGTATTGACAATTTGTTTGAATAAAGTCAGTTTTTCGGTGATACTTTTAGTATTATATAAATATATATATATATTTATATGTATTTACATATATATATATATATATATATATATATATATATATATATATATATATATATATATATATATATATATATATATATATATATAGTATATATATATATATATATATATATATATTTATATATATATATGTAAAATCCTGCTTATATAGACTTTTTAAATAAAATCTTGCATGGGCCTTTTAGAGCCACCACGTCTCTGTATGTATATATATATGTATGTGTGTGTTTGAATATATAATATATATATATATATATATATATACATATATATATATATATATATATATATATATATATATATATATATATATATATATATATATATATATATATACATAGGCCTCAGGGGGAAGCGAGAGCTTAAGCTCTCGCCCACACTCTCCTTAAGCGGTTTACGGGAGCAATTTACAGCTCTTGCAAAAGTATTATTTTTTTATAAAAAGAACCACTTTCTTTTCTTTTCTCTATATTTAGATATTGTTTAGAAAAGTTAAAAGCTCTTGTGCAAACTACATCAAATAAACCAAAAACTAAGGTCTAGTTTCAGATTGATTTTTTTTCCGATAACAAAATGCAATTGTTTATTTTTAGTAAAGTTCTAATAAATAAATGGATAGCTAATGTGAAATCTAAATAAAACGCTCGTCTAAGGAATTTTTTAATTGCACGATTTTTAAACGATGTTTGTTATGTATATATTCTGTTGACATTAATGTTACTGGCAAATGCTTGTAACAAGAGTAAAATTAAATTAATTTTGTATTTAATAAGCAATTTAATAAATAAACAGCCCAAAAACTAAAAGCTCTCATAAAAAGGCTGTTTAGAGGAGCAGGCTCTACCATGTTTGTTTTATGAGAGCTTGTCTCCACTCCCGCTGATATATATATATATATATATATATATATATATATATATATATATATATTTATATATATATATATATATATATATATATATATATATATATATATATATATATAGGTAGCAAAATTAAACTTTTACTACTTGCCTGATGATTGCAATAACACATGAAACTCAGAGTTGCAATATTAAATTATATTATAAACATTAGCATTTAGCTAATTCCTGGTACTGCGGGTAACAGTAATATATATATATATATAGACACACACACACAATATTAATATGATTTTTTATTTTCTATCAGATAGCAAAACTTAACATCATTCAGGTTAAGCATATTTCACTATGTATTTACTATACCTGTTGATAAAATTCTGTTTTTCACAGGAATTTTTGCATTTTTAACCACCTCTTTTAACATTTTACGCTCTTTCTCACCTACCAGCGTTATAGATCTGTAGAAAAAAAAAAATTTTGTCTTTTACTAAAGATGATAGAAATATGATGTTTTTATATTTATTATGTAACTCTAAAAACATTACACAATGATACTCTAAAAATACTAAAACATGAGAAACACCACAAATATTAAAACATTAGAAACACCACAAATACTACAACATTAAAAACACTACAACATGAGAAACACTACAAATACTACAGGAGAAACAATAAAAATATAACAACACGAGAAACACTACAATTACAAGAAATACTACAAGTTAGTACTCTATCAAAAATATTTATCAAGAAATATTTCAAGTAAGTACTTATTAAAAAATATTTCTTAAAAATACATTAAGCAAAATAATGCAAGATGATACATATAACATGAAAATTAGACCTTCCAGCTTTCCCAGCTCTTGCTGTTCTTCCAACTCTATGAATGTAGCTTTTTATTGTGGATGGCATATTAAAAGAAATTACCTGAAAATATAAAAAAATTAAAACAATTAAATAGCTATTTAAGACATGCATTACTAAATTATAATTATAATTGATTCAGGACTATTACCAGTAGAAATCCTAAATATTTTATTTGTTTCTGCAAAAGAGGGCATAGTAAAACCTGCGCTAAATAAGTTATGTAAATACATAGCATAATTAAGTAACTTATATAACAACTACTGAGCAACTTTCAAATTACCATTAATACACTTTAAAAAAATCTTATATTTTCAGTTCTTTGTTATTAAAACAATTTTTTTTTATTCTGATTCACTCCCAACAAGGTTGCAAGCAACTGCTATTAAGTTAGGAGTTGCTGGAAAACAAAGAATAGAGTTAAAGAGAAAGGAAATTTTTTAGATTTGTAAAACCTCGTTAAATTTTTTTTAGATTTGTAAAACTTCTTTAAATTTTTTTTTAGATTTGTAAAACATCTTTAAATTAGCTAAATTTTGCAAGAATAAATATATTTTAATATTTGATAATTGGTAAAAAAAAACTATCAAAAAAATTATTTTTAACTTTTCTTTTAGCAGTTATGAGACAAGTTAAAGTTATTGCAAGAGAACTCTAGTTGTTTCAAACTATAACATTTAAAACACTTTAAATGTTATAGTTTCATATTTCTATTTTACCAATTACTCTTTTTCTAGAGCTGGAAAGAAAACAAATTTTTTTGTAATTAAAATTTGAATAAATAAATTGAATAATAAATTGGAAAGTTTTTTACATATAAAAAATATTCAAAATTAAAAATATTTAGACTTTGGTTTTGCTTTTTTTTTTGTTTTTTACTTTTGTATTAAACATTTTAATTGTTTCGTTATTACAACTTTTATAACTAAATAAATTTATTGTGTTTTAAAAAGCATAAAATAAGGTTATTATGACTTTAAACATTGTTGAAGACAAAAAAACACCTGAATAAAATAGTTGTATAATTAATATTGTTTCTTGCATAATAATGCAAGAAACAATAGCTTGAGAAAAAAGCTACTCAAACACGCAACTTGTTTGGCTTACCATTTAAACTTTAAACAAGCATTTTTCAGCTTTTGCATCTATTTACTTGGCTTGTGTGTGCGTGTGTGTGTGTGTATATATATATATATATATATATATATATATATATATATTGGTATGCATATGTATATACACATTAGCTACTTAAATTGACTGGTCAAATTCGATTATTTATTTTCTACACCGCAAGTGTAAAATATGAGCCATTTATTTTGAAAGTAACATAAGTCGCCTTTTCAAAAAAAATTAAGTTATTGATAACAATGATTAAAATGTAACGGTATCTCTTCATTTGTGAAATAATTTAAAGCAATCGCGTTGAAAATTATATTTGAAACTATTAAACTATATTTGTGAAAATTTTAAAAATGACAAGATACCGTTACATTTACATAGTCATTTTTATCAATAACTTGATTTTTTTAAAAAGGTGATTTATGTCACTTTCAAAATAAACAGCTCATATAAAAAACAAGAACAATAAAAAATACACTAAAGCAGTACTCACAGTTTTTACACCAACAATGTCCAACCCACGAGCTGCAAGATCTGTTGCAACAAGAATGTCAACTTCATTGTTTTTAAACTTCTCTAATGCTTCAAGACGCTAGAAAAACTTGCAGGCATTAAAAAGCAGTTAAGAAAAAGTAGCAGAGAGCACTTAAGCTATCACATAAGAATTATAAAGTCCAATCCAACATTTTTAATGTTGTAAGAAATTAACTTTTGAATTTTAAATTGTTAAAATGATTTACCATGATTGCTTGTACTATTATATTACATTAATATTATATACATTTAAGCCTTGTTTTAAAGCGTAAACTGGCGTGCCATTTACATATGCCATTACCTAAGCCATTTAAGGTAAGCGGTTAGCCATTTTACATAAACCATTTTTTAATATTTAAATAAGTCTAAAGAAATCATTTAAGCGGTAAGATAAAAGAAGTAATTATAAAAACCACTTATGAAGTTTGAATGACGATTATGTAAAAAAGTTTGCATGAAAATAACATTCAATATTATTATTTTTTTTTTTTAGATTATTCACCTCCCCAAGGCCCGAGGAAGCCACTACAGTCGAGGAGGCTACTCATTTTTTTGTGTTTTTTATTTTTTAGTTGTTATTCGTGGTGCAACCCTCTCTCAACTCTTTAACTCCGAAACACGAACCTTGCCGGAGAAACTAAGTTGAGCGCGGTACTTCCAGGGACGTGGTGGGAGTCAAACTCCGAACCTCTCGCTTACAAAGCATGCGCTCTTACCACTACACCACTACTGCATAATGCGTGCTATTTACAAATGTAATATACCGCAATATGCGCGCTATTTACAAATGTAATAACAGGAAAAAACAACGAAAATTTTATTTTTATTAATATAACATTTCCATCCAAAATGTTCAGTAAAAGAAAAAAAAATGATGTTATAGGTGCTTAAAAAAAGAAATCATGAAATAAACATAATAAAATTTTTTTTATCTAGCAAGGCAAGATTATTTATTTTAGACAGTATCTCACAATAAACAAAAATAAATAATAAAATAAAGAAAAAAATTTAAAAAAAATTATTAGCTAAAAAATAATACATATTAAATTTTACTTTAATATTAACGCCACTTTTGATGTTTAAATTTTATTTGTTAGTTTGTTTTGTTATGATTGATTTTATGAAAAAAATGAAAAAGCTATTTTTTTCAAACTTTAAACGACATCTTATAAAGAGTTTAATTTTTCATAGTTAAAAAAAACTTCTTTTATGGATATAACTCTATTACGAATTTTTTATTTAAATTAAAAAATATATATATTTTTTGGTTTTTCTTCCTCCTTTTCTATTTTTTACAAAAAATTAAATTCCTGGTAAACATGTTATAACTTATAACACTGCATCGAAAATATTCATCAAGTGTACGTTTAACTTTTCTTGTCTTAAAGCAAGTAAAAGCGCAACGGTATATATTTTTTAATAAATAGTACTTGAAAACTTAATTCTCTGCCACAAAAAAAAAGCGCTAAAAAAAATTTTAATTATTATTTTTGAAGCCGAAAGCAATAGTGAAAAAAAAAAAGATTATTTTAACTCATTAATAGTTATATATGTTGAGAAAATAAAGAAATTAATTTATGTTAAATGATAATAAAAATTGTAATATTAAATATAATTATTTAAAATTAAAAAAAAAATTGAAACAAAAAAGACATTTCACAATATGTAAATTTACAAACACTTCTAGACTTGTTTTTCTTAATTAGTAAATACAAACAATTCCTACCCCATACCAAACCCTTATTTGATTTAGTGGCACTCCATTGTATATTCTACATATCTATATCTATATATATATTTTAACATCGTTTCTTCCAACAAGGTTGCAAGCAACCACTATCAGAGTTGGAAGTTACTGGAAGTGAAAAGATAAAGTTTTTAGAGCTGGATAACGATTGACATACAATATAAAAGACTGCAAATTATATTAATCAGGAAGGAAAGACGAAGAAAGCGAATTCCAAAGAACTGATGTTTGAGGAAAAAAACTAAATGAGTAAGAGTTTTTCGAACACTTTGGAACAGTCACAGTAAAAGGATGAAACTTGATTAAATGATGAGTAACACAAGAATGAATTTTAGTAGATAGCACAAGAGACGCTAGCTCTTTAGAGCAGTGACTATTAAAGTTTTTATAGAAAAGCGAACATTACCACGATGTGATAATGATTGGAGGTTGGCTGTAAGAGCAGGTCCAACTATGTTTACAAAGCATTTTTGCACCTTGTCTAAAATAGAAAGGGCATCATTGGAAGATCCGTCTGAGATATGGCAACAGTATTCCATACAAGGCCAGATTTGAGATTTATAGAGATAATGAATAGAATCTTGAGTAAGAAAGTGTCGAGCACGATAAAGAGATGCAACCTTAGCAGATGCTAATTTTGCAATGGATTTGATATATGGTTTCCAAGAAAGATTGGAAGTAAGAGTTAATCCTAGAAGATGAAGGGTAGATAACTCATTAAGTACATTACTGTTCATAAATATAGGAAGATCTAAATTATTGGGATAATTGGCTGAAAAAAATTGGGTTTTATCTGAATTAAAGTTCACCAGCCACTGTGAGCCCCATGCTGTAGCAGAAGTGAGACCATCTTCAAGCTCAAATGTCCCCTCCAAGCAATCAGAGAGTGTAGGCTTCTCATCAAGACATATATATAAACTATAAATGTGTGTTTAAATAACATCTCTGACATTAAACTAAAATAACCTGGACATCTTGTGGTGTTCACCATATTATTAAGATTTGATGTTATTTCATCTGCTCTATAGTCTAAATTTGCAATTTTTTAGATAAATATATATAAAATGATCAGCTTAAAGAAAATTATAAAGCGTTTCTATTTGTTAAATATTAATGGAAAAAAAAAATCTAATAAAAAAAGGGAAATATTTTAAGGTTCAGAACTTGCTCAAATCAGCTAAAAATGGGCTCGAGCAAAATTAAAAAGAGCTAAATTAAGACCAGCATAGCATTTTGAGTAAACCCTGTAGTGGTTAAAATTCAAAAAAGTTCTACTAATTAAATAGGGATTACACAGCTTCATGCCTGAAATGAAGCAGGGTACTTTATATATTTTTATGACCTTAAAATTAAACAGTCTAACATACATACATATAATAAATTTCCAGTTATTGGAACTAGCACTTATTCGAGTTTCTTGCTTATTCAAAACAACTTTCATTCCCCTTGAAATTTCCTTATCAAACTAATACAAAATCAGTTATTTGAACTTGAAGAAATTTTGCTTATTCATAAATTTTTTTTGTTCTCCTTGACAAAAACCCTGTCAATTATTCGAAGTTTTTCTTTGATTGAAGATATAATTGCATTTAAAAATATAAAAAAATAATAAAACATCTAGCAGCAGAAAATATGGTTGGCAAAAAGCCATGTTGATAATTGGAAAGTTAGAAAAACAACTTCATGCATGGTTTTCATCTGCATGGTTTTTTCCATTGTAAAAATATCTGGTTTGAATATAAATATACTTACTGCTGAGTTTTTAAAACAATTTACACAACTACACAACTAGATTGGGTTTTCCCCTTTTATAAAAAATGTCCGCACTACATTAAGGATTTTAGTTCAACTGGAGACTTTTGACAAAATAAATGTTGTAATTAAACAAAAAATATCGCTTTTCATCGTTTTATTTTTATTTACATTAAAATATTTCGTTTTTATTACTGTGAAATCAAATTTATTTGCACTATTTCTTACTAAATCCAAAAAGAAAAAGAAACTGTATTTTCCATTTTTAAAATTTTATCAGCAGAATTTGTTTTTAACAAATATCAGGATAATTTTTAAACTTACATTTCTTATATTCATAGCACTAATATTAATAAGCATGGGTGTTTGGTTTTTCCATCCAGTAAATCCATCTGTTACCGTTAACGGCTATTACATTAAAAATTTTTACAGACCAATTTTTTTGTGTTAATTTCTGTTAATTTTTGTTAATTTCATTAGTTTTATATAAAAAATTGTTTTTAAATTATTTAAAAAAGAGTTTTATTTAATCAAGGTTGATTAAACAAAACTTTTGAAAAAAAATAAAAAACAAGGAGCAATAAAAAATTCAAAACATACAGTTCGATTAACGAACTGTAGGTTTTAAAAACTTTAGCTAAAATTTTATATAATTTTATACAAAACAAAAATTTATAAATATATTAATATAAATTTATAAAAATATTATTTTTACAGCTTTAATCAAAAATTTAAAACATTTTTGTAAATTTGTTAAACCTTTAACTTGAGTTTAAAATATATAATTTAAATTAAAATGTTTTATTATTAAAAAAGGTGTCTCTTGCTGATAAATTTCCGTGAGTTGACTTTATAAATTTATTTCATTTTTTAAATGTCCTTTTTTTATTATAATAAGTAAAGCATATTATCTATATTGTAAAGGTGTTATGACATTTTTTTAATATATTAAATTTTTTTAATGATTTTATTTTAACTAAACAGTTGAACTGAAAAGTTGTTTTTTAATTTCAGATAAGTATATAAAAGGATTGATACAAGATCCAGGACCAAAAAAAAAAGACTTATGCAAAAAGTTTCAGCTTGCTCAAGTAGTCCCAGCTCAAAAATATAGACAAACAAAACAATACAACAATATTTAAGTCACAAAACAATATATAGTTTCTTTACTTTACTCAAAATTTAATAAAATATCAATATATTTAAAAAAATATTTTTTAATCGCCACAGCACATTGTGGTAGTGTGCAAAAAATGCACCTATGTATGGTTAATTACTGTGCAAAATTTCACGCCCCACTGACAATATGTTCTGTTCTGGCACAGAGCCTGAAATTACCTACAAAATTCATTGTTGTTTTATTATACTTTTATTTTTTTTAAATTCAATTTTTTTAACATGATTTTAAAACCAAATTTTTAATCAAAGTAGTTTAATCAATGTCAGGAACAAAAACAGCTGGCGATCTATATATCACAAAGTTCTTGGTTCAAGAATATCTACCATTCAGAATAGTTGAATCTCAAAGTTTTAAAGATTTTGTTCATAGTTTTGATCCCCGTGCTAATATATAAAGTAGAACAACATTTTCTAAGTACAAATTACCCATAATATGTCAGAACATGAAGGCAGCATTAGATAAAATTTTGTCACCAGAAGTAACACAAATGTTTTAACCTGGTCGAAAGACAATTCAAAGGTTCCTCCCACCTTGGCTAAAATTTCCAAATCCATTTTTTGCATTTCTGCATCAAGTTCCCTGTCTGAAGGGGTTTTCAGTTTGCCATGAAATTGTAACTTGTAGCAGGGAAAACCTTTGCACTAACATAATAAGACAATTGGTGTTTTGCTATGCCAACTTTAAGAATATCAAAGTGAAAAACTGGAAACTGAACAATTCTGTATATGAAAAAGAAGAAGAGTGACAGCTTTTATTTTTTTACTATGGAAAACTATTTTTAGGTGTTTTAATATTATTTTGTTTGCTTTGAAGAATATACATATTACCTGATTTGCAACTGTTCCTGTGTTTTAACTTTCAATATTTGTTTCAAAAATATTTTGTAATTAACAATTGTTAACAGTTAATTTATTTTTTATTATTAATTTTGTTTTTTAAATAAAATAAAAATAAATTAGACTTTTAAAGCGTTACTTATTTATCATGTTATTTTTATTCAGTTATACCCTTTATAAAAGGTTATATATAAAGGCATTTTTCTACATAAAATTTAATTGCTAAAGGAGAAACCTAAACATAAGGTTTATAACTTAGGTTTAAGCTATTTGAAAAAACTCTTTTGTATTGATGTTGTTTATTAATTACAAAAGCGCATTAATAAGACCAGTATTTAAAAAAAAAAAAAAATCAAAGAGCCAAAACTAACATTAAAAAAAAAAAAATTTTTAATATAAAGTTTTCTCCTAATATCTCGATAAATAACTTGTTTTGGACAACAACTGTTTTAATATCAAAAATAACAAACACTCTGTAAATACAACAGCTGTTCAGGCTTTTAAAAGATACTTTAGACAAGTCAGTTTAAAATCCAGATTAAAGTGCCATGTTTTAAAACAACTGTAACTATCTGCATCTGAGGAACTACACAGCTTAACATGTTATTCATTTCTTACATAAAGTTAAAAAGATTATGTAACAAGAGGTTTAAACAAACAGAGCAGAAATAGTTCATACGAATACCTTTTGGGTTGATTTGAAATGTCTAATCTAATTAAGGTGTCACATAATTAAAACTATAAAACTTGAGTGTAAAAACTCTTGAGAATTTATGCAAGGACGCCGCAGACTGCAAACTAAAATTGCCCGTTATGGGTTTATGGAAATTTAATGTTTTGTTTTATTCAATAACCTTTTAAAGAAAAACCTTTGTTTTTATTTAATCTTACATTTTCGTTTTTTTTTTAATTTGAAAAAATATCTTCAAAGTATTTGAAGTAAAAGGTATTAAATGATTTCATTTAGGTTAGATTACTATCAATATTAAAGGTTGGAGTTGTAAATCAGATTAAAAGTCACCTGTCTAAAAGCAAAAGTAGAGAGTTTGCTAACATTCTATTGCTCATTGAAATAACCACATAAAAAGTAAACTTAAAACACTAATAATAAAATCAAGAAATTATTGCAAAAAATGATTTTATTCCCAGAAGATGAGACAAAAAATACAAAAAACAGTTAATACAGTTATGAAAATAAGATCTTACTTGTAGCTGGGTAAGATTACCATGCAGCTCTGCTGCTTTTAAGCCAAACAAACCAAATATAATTCTTAGTTTATGCGCAAGAACTTTAGTCTGAAGGAATACTAGGGTTTGCTGATTAAAAGAACGACAGCATAAAGCTAAAATAACAAATAAAAATTTATAAAAAACCTAATGCCAACATATATATATATATATATATATATATTATATATATATATATATATATATATATATATATATATATATATATATATATATGTGTGTATATAAATATATATATATATATATATATATAATAAACCACTCATAATATATTTTAGTATAGAAAAGTAAAAAATATTCAACAAAAATATGAAATTTTATTTTACACACACCTACAACAACTGCTAGCCTATCAGCTTCTCTAGTTGATCGAATTCTAACAAATTCTTGGTGTAGACTTGAAGCAACATCCGTATTTTGGTCAACAAACAACTTCACTGGATTATTTAGTGACAATGACATCAAAGCACTCACCTAATAATTATTTTAAAATCTGCATTTTTATTAGGTTATATTAAAATATTTATAACTAATTTGAAAATCTAGATTTTTGTAATTACTTTTCAAATACTTACAAAAACCTAGATTTTATATATATAATAAAAATTTATTTATTACTGTTACTATTATTATATTAAAAAGTGATATAACGCATAAGTTTTGTTAAAAATGTATTTACTTTATCCCATTTATTTAAAACAGAACATATTATAATGCTTTGTTCAAAACAACTTACTTCATCAGTCATTGTTGCTGAGAACAACATTGTTTGTCTACCGCGTGGACATAAACGTATTATTTCTTTCATTTGATCATGAAAATGTTCCTCAAGCATTCTAAAAACCAAAAAGGTTTAAAACATTTTTGAAAAATATCTCCTTAATGTGTTTTATATATCTCCTTAATGTGTTTTATATAATAAAATAACACAGGATTTAAAATTTTTTTTTTTTTACATTTAACAAGCCATTAATATTATATATGAAAAAAAGTTTTTTCAAAATTATGTCATGTTGGGCCCAAATAAAGAAAAATTATATAACAATTTCAAAAATAATCAACATTTTAAAATGTAAATATTAAATTCCTCATACTATTTTACTATTTTTTTCATTTTCTAAAATGAAAAAAATAGTAAAATAATTTAAAATAAAAAATAGTAAAATAATTTTTTTTTTTACAAACAACAATTTCATGGCCATCATTATTAACTGTTCATCATTAATTTTATGTAAAAATTATTCATGCAAAGTTAATCAAATAGTAACAAAATTTTTATATACAACATTTTTATATATGTTATATAAAAAGTAATTGGCATAACAATATAATTTTTGTATTTTTAAAGAAACTACTGCTTAAAAGACTGCAACCTTAGATACACAACATAACAACAATACTTTATGGGTACTCTAAATTAAAAAATAATTTTTTTATTTGCAAACTATTTTTAGAAAAAAGATAATTTGCTGTATCCTCCTATCCTATAAAAATCATTTGCTGTATCCTATAAAAATGAAAAATTATCTTTTATTTATATACCCTGCCTAAACCCAAAGCTGTGACAACAGGTCTATTCCTTGCGTATTGCGTGGAATTGTGTCTATTTAAACCAGCAGTAAATATGTTTAGAATAACATAACAACAATTCAAATAAGTTTGTGGAAAAGTTACCTGTCTGCTTCATCCAGCACAAGTATTTCAATAGTCTGTAGATTAAAAGATGGTGTATTGTGTAAATGATCTATTAAACGACCTGGGGTGGCAATAACTATATCCGGATTTTTACGAAGAATAGCTTCTTGAGATCGGGAGTCAAGTCCACCTTAAAATTAAATATAAAAAACTTCCATATAAAAATTAAAAAAGGTTACTAGGTTGGCTTTGAGTTAATTTGGATGAATGGAGTATGAACTTTCCTAATCTAAATTTATACCAAAAAAATATTTTTTTAATATACTTTTAAGAACCTAATTATACCAAACCTGTTGCAAGACCAAGTTGAATGTTAGAAAACTTTGCCAAAGACTCACTAACAGAGTAAACCTACACACAAAAATTTCTACAAATAAAAACAAATATTTCGAGCAAAGTCATTTAAACTAGGTTTACAAATAACAAAGTATATGATATATATATATATATATATATATATATATATATATATATATATATATATATATATATATATATATATATATATATATATATATATATATATATATATATATACACACATATTTATATATATACAACCCTCGGAAATAGGAAAAAATGACCTCAAACTGTTTGATGTCGGCAAAAAAGAAATTGATAAAAAGGGGTTACCATAAAACATAGAAATGAGGTCAGCAATTTTTTACTGACGTCAAACACTTTAAGGTCGACATTGGCAAATGTCGACCCTAATTCCGAGCGTTTTATATATATATATATATATATATATATATATATATATATATATATATATATATATATATATATATATATATATATATATTGTCACACACAATATTAAGTAACTTAATATTGTGTGTGACAATATAACACAATATTAAGTTAATAAAATCAAAACGCGAACAATAAAAACAAAATTATGTAAGTCGGGATCAATAAACTGCAATAATTTCATGTTTTTCTTAAAATTTGACTCCAAAGAAAAACAAATAAATTTATAACTCTTTTTAATTAATTGTGAAAATAAATCTATTAAATAAAATTATCTTACAACTTTTCTGTCCAAAATAAATTTGACGAAAGTAAGAAACATCAAAGTTTTTTCAATAAATATTTATTAAAAATGATTATTATTAAAAAAAATTTGTTCAAGTTATTAAAAATAAGCATTTTAAATATATATTTCTTGATCTGTGATAGCAATTGCTTCGCTTGTACAAATATCAAAATCTATGTTTATGCGATCTTCAACAGCAAAATCTTTGTCTACTAAATCAAGTGATCTAAGTTTGTTGGCGTTCTCTTCAAGCAATTCGAAAGGATCATCTTCACCATTTATACTTGCGACTTGCATTTCCTGCGAGATGCCTACCTTTCTAAAACAATTCATTAAAGTGTTTGTTGTGCAGAATATGTACAGCACCCCAAAACTTGACCAACATGCTCATAGCTTCAAGAACGTTATTATTTGGGGTCATTTTACTATTATTTATATCATTATTTGATCTGATGCCTCACAACATTTGTGCAATAAAAAGTCTTCAATGCCCTTATGACTACCTAGTCCATTGGTTGAGTTTTAAAGTTTGTGTTTGGTGGTAAAAATACTAATTGCTTTGAGATTCTTAATTGATTTTGAGTCAACATTAGGATGGGCTGGGGAATTATTTATGATTAGAGCAACTTTTCTACCTTCATAGATTTGACTTTTTCTGAACTTAGTACTAATCTTTATTTACAAGCTCCTTTACAATTTATAAAATCTTGTTAAATTCTTTTTACACACAGTGACTGATTGAAAAGTATAGTTTGTTAGTTTTTTTGCTTACTTTATCAGTTAGATGCTTTTAAAAGACTCTTAGGTTTTAGTTTTGGTCTTTTAAATTGATCATTATTGATACTTCATCATTGATTTGAAGTAATGAGTCAAGACAATAATAAAGATAACAAAAGGTAAAAAATCCAATACAAAACCTCTTTTTTTTTATCAAAAAATTTATTTACAGTATTTTATTTAGAAATTATTTTAAAAAACATAAGTTTCTTTAATAAAATATTAACTTTTAAAATTTATATAAAAATTATTATGTATGCTAAAGAGGATATAAAAAAAAACAAATTCTCACCTTAAAATATTTTGAAGAAAATTTTTAGAATAAAAGTTTGTGTGAAAAGTGAAAAAAAACTACTTTCATAACCTTACATTATCAGTTAAGATTGTGTCAGTACAAACCTAACTTGTACTGACAAGGTAGGCTTTTGACATCTTTGTAACATCGTAGTTTTTCTGCATTTGTAATTATAAACAAAGGCAGCTTTTCACCAACCCCATTTCCTGCTGCTTAGCCTGTTAGTTGAACTTTGCTCAATTTTCCTTCTGCACATCGTTTACCTTTTAAATGAAAGGTTTTCGTCAGAGGCTATTGATAAAATAAACCTAACTTGTCAGCATTGTAAATAGCCCTCAATTTTCACCTTGAGAGGACTGTGGGAAAATGGGTTTGCTCCTAACTTGATGTCTATTCCTCTGTAAAGAACTTTTCCTCGCCAGAAATAGTTCGAAAAACAACATGTCTATTTCTCTAACAATGAAGCCACCTTCTTGAAGCCTTAAAATCCGCAATGTTGCATTCTTTTGCAAATTCGAAAGCTTCCTCTCTAATGATGTTACCACCATTTGGTACATTTTGTTCACATGCATTCATAAACCATTTATATACAGCTTTATTAACGAAATCATGCTTTCCAAAACTTCACTTTCGTCTCTTTGCTCCAAATTGAATAGGCACATACTTGCTGATTATGTCTTCTTTATGTCAGTAAGCTAAAGTGTTTTGAGGAACACTAAACTTTTTAGCAATAATTTTTTAGGCAACATTTTTAACTTTTATTTATCATCTTGTGAGCACTAGAATGTTTATACAATTTTTTATTGAAATAAAAAAATTTACTTAAATTTCTATTTATTAATAAAAAATAAAATTAATATTAATAAAAAAAGTTAAATTTTATTTTATCTTTATTTTCTATTATGATTTTTTTTTATAGTAGTAACTATTGATTTTTTTGCTTTTAAAACGCAAATACTTTAGGCTTGAAGATTATAATTATATAATTTAATTCTTATAAAAAAAAATAATTTAATTTAAAACTAATTTAATAAAAAATATAATTTTATTCTGATAAAAAAAAAAAAATTTAATTTTGTTTCAAAAAATTTATAATTTAATTTTGATTAAAAATATATATTTAAGTTCATTAAAATTAAAGTTAATGTTTGGGTTTAAAAATATTACTAAATATTGTTCAATATTTAAATTTTATTTATTCTAAAAAAATTAGCTTATTTTTATTGAAATTGTTTTTTCGGTTTTCCTTCATAAAGATTTTTTTTTACTCAAAATTAGATTTTATTAGATTAAATTTGCAATAAACTTAAATTAAACTTAAATCGTGTTTGGAAAAATAATCTTTGCTTTCAAACAAAATTGCTAATAAAATAAAAAAAACTTTTAATAAAAAAAAGTAAATAAATAAACATAATTTTTTTATTTGTTACTTACTAATTTTTTTTTAATTAAAAAATAACTTTTAGTCGAGAAGCCGCAATTTGAAATTTAAGAAATAATCATTTAAAAAAATTAAACATATTTTAATTCATTTATACAAATGTCGAGAAAAGAAATTTGTTTATATCAAACACTTTTAAAAATGTAATATTAAGTTTAATTATTCAATATAAATTAAAAATTAAAAATAAACAAGTCAAATAATACTTGTTTTGTGGTAAATTAAAAAAGTCAATGTCTTTAGAAAATAAGAAAAATAAAGAGAATTTTATGACGTCAAATTCACATTAGGCAAATGCATTAAGCATTTTATATTTAAAACAAGGCCTATATATATGTATATATGTATACACACAATATATAATAAGTTATATATTAAAAAATATATATTTTTAAATTAAATACTTGAATAGCTAACTCTCTTGTTGGTACAAGAATAAGAACACGGACAACTGCTGTTTGCTTTGGCTTAAACAAAAGACGTTCAAGAATAGGTAACATAAACGCAGCAGTTTTGCCTAAAGAATAATAAAAATATAAACAACAATAAAAGTAAAAAAAGCATTTAATAAAAACACTATATTGCTATATCGATTAAAAAACTACTCTAACTTAGTTAAAACTAAAACTAGCTACATGTAAAAACACAGTAACAGTAACAAACATGGTAAGAAAGACAAATCGGCATAGAAACATTAACAGACCAACATTACAACTTTAGCAGACACATCAATATTAATTAGTGTTAACATATTAAGGCCAAAAAAATTAGTTTTTATTTATTTGCAACTATCATAAAATATTAATATATACAAACACTTATTTTTGCCAACTTAGGTTGACACTGTCATAATATATTTTTCACACTTTACGTTTCAAATTGCGGACATTTCCCAAATAATTAAAATTTATATGTGTACACTTAAAACTTTATAAATACAAATAACTGTGCACATAAAATCTTATAAATACACATAAGTATTTATAAAATTTTATGACCTCAAACTCTCAAAGCTACACCTCATGTGATATGCATTTTGCTGTGACTATGAATGTTTTTAAATATTTTAGTCTTGCTAATTACATATTAAAAAAATGATTCAAGAAATTATAAAGTGCTGTGCACTGAACCCCAATGCATACCAGATATTACTTCAAAGCTATTATTATCTTCATAGTTTTTATTCATTTAATTATATTGCAGTGGCAATATTTTTATACATGTAAATGTTACCAGCCACTCTTTAACAACTAAATACCTAAAAGCCAAAAATATTTAAATATTGTAAGGGATATTTGAGAAAGATATCTAGAGATCTTTCTTGAAAATGCCTTAACAAACCTAAAAAATCTTTTAGCTGTAGATTCTACATAAAAGTAACAGCTTCCTTATTAGTTTATTACTTATTTTTAATGCTTTTTATGAGTTTTGAACGGTTTTAAAGCTATAATTATAAGCTTGGGTACAAAAATAAAATCATTCATTTTTAATGCTTTGCAACTTAATAACTAAAAATAATAATAATATCAAACATCATTTTTATATTCACACAACATAAACAGTTGAGTGATAATTGATTGCTAAATTAATGCTTACACAACTAACATATAAAACAATGCAATCTTTGTTTAAACATGAATGTGTGTGTATATGTGTGCTTATATATATATATATATATATATATATATATATATATATATATATATATATATATATATATATATATATATATATATATATATATATATATATATATATATTTGTAGGGGAGATTGGGGTACCATGACACACTTTTGGTTTTTGCTTCATAACAATTTTTTTAATACACTTTTTTTTAGGTGATTGGTTTAATTAGTAGAATAAATTTATAGCTACAAAATAAAATCTATAAATTACTAAAATACAAGGGTTGTCCCAGAACTACCTAGCCTAATAAAGAAAATGCAAAAATTTTGAAAAAATTTATTTTTATTTTTTAACATAAACCCATTTTAGCTCGATACACTTTTCCCAGCAATGTTCAATTGCTTTGATACCTTGTTTATAGTAAGTATACCATCAATTGTTTGTAGTATTGCAATTGCTTTGATACCTTGTTTATAGTAAGTATACCATCAAACTCCGCAAAATGGCCATCAACCCCAGACTCTACCTCTTCATTTGTAAAAAATCTTCTCCCACCAAGCCATTTTTTCAAGTTTGGAAATAGAAAATAATCTTTTAGCCATGGGAATAACAGATGAGTGAACCGGTGCATTGTCTTGATGAAATAACGCTTATATTATATTAGATTATATACATTTACAATTATATTATATACATATAACAATAATATTCATATAATAATATACTTACATATGTTATATGCATATAATAATATGCGGTGTTGATGGTTTTTCCTTTTTGAAGATAATCAATGAAAATTATCCCATGTGCATTATATTATATACATTTTACAATTATATTATATGATATTATATACATTTATAATTATATTATATACATATAATAATATTATTTACATATGTTGAATACATATAATAATATGCGCTGTTGATGGTTTTTCCTTTTTGAAGATAATCAATGAAAATTATCCCACATGCATTATATTATATACATTTTACAATTATATTATAATATACTATATACATATAATAACTATATACATGTAATAATATATTTACATATGTTATATACATATAATAATATGCGCTGTTGATGGTTTTTCCTTTTTGAAGATAATCAATGAAAATTATCCCATATGCATTATATTATAAACATTTTACAATTACATTATATTATATTATATACATTTACAATTATATCATATACATATAATAATATATTTACATATGTTATATACATATAATAATATGCGCTGTTGATGGTTTTTCCTTTTTGAAGATAATCAATGAAAAATATCCCATGCGCATCCCATAAAACTGAAGCTATAACTTCTCCAGCCAATGAAGTTGTTTTTGCCTTCTTCGGAGCCAATTCTCCCCTTTTGGTCCATTGTTTCGACTGCTCTTTTGTTTCAGGAGAGAAATAATGAACCCATGTTTCATCTTTAGTTACAAACCAAAGCAAAAACCTGGCCTTATTTTTGTGAAACATTGCCAAACAATTTATAGAAACATCCTCACAACATTGTTTTTTGTCGATTATGAGTAAACGCGGCACCCATCATGCGCACCGCTTTAGTCCAAACTTTTAGTCAATATGCGATGTACAGCAATTTTTGATATGCCTGCCATATAAGCTAACTTGTGCTAACTAACTTTCAATCGACAATTGTCCAGTGTGATTTTGTGGATTTTCTTAACCATTTCTGGCATGGTGACTTCATTTGGTCAACCACTGCGGGGTTCATCTTGACAGGTCATTCGGCCTCTTTTAAACTCTGCAAACCAATATTTCACAGTTGCAAATGAGGGAGCAGACTTCCCTAGAGTTGAATCTAGTTCACTTTTGATGTCGGTTGGGCTGAGACATTTTGAATAAAAATATTGAATGACATAACGATGATCAATTTTCTCCATATTAAAAACTTACTGAAAAAGTTCACTATTAATGGTCACTAATATGAAAAGAAAAAAATATATATTAAATTTTACAGTTAAGCTTTCTAAGGTTAAGGATTTCAGTCATGGTTATTTTTCAAAATTTTTGTGTCTTCTTTGTTAGGCTAGGTAGTTCTGGGACAACCCTCGTATAACAGGTTAAACTTTTTGAGACTATTTAAAGTAAAATTAGAAATTTGTTTCAAGGTACCCCACCCATGGGGTACCTTGATACACACTATGAGCATCATTAAAAAAGTAAATAAAAAGTATAAAACATAGAGAAAAGGCAGATTTATATTTGAAATATAAACATATTAATGTTTATAACCCAAAAATGGTCCAAATCACATTTCAGAAGACCAGATAATGTATCGTATTAAGTATCTTGAGCGTCAATAAATAATGGCTTTGTATTGGAATGGGATCTCCTTGTGTTATATTTACATAAATCTTTTTAAAATTGACTATAAATATTAAAAGAAATGATTTTTAGAATTGTTTATGACACAATGGAGTACTATTCTAAAGTTTTAGAGCCCCCACAAATGCTGTATCAAAGCACATAAATTTCGACCTGATGATATCAAATGATATAATTTTTTTTCACAAAATAGCTCTAGTAGTAACTGTTTCACTATATTAAAGTGGTTGTCATAACTCTTAAGATGCTTCCACAATTACAATGCTTCATGGTGCCCCACTTTCTCCTATATATCATATTGTTCATATTGCTTAGCAATATTAATACTTATCTCATTTAACTTAAATACAACCACAAACCTGATCCAGTAGTCGCACAAGCACAAAGATCTTTTCCTAGTAGAGCTATTGGAATAGTTGAAGACTGAATTTTTGTTGGGTGTTCAAAACCAAGCTCATTTATTGCCTTAATTAAATTTAAATTTTATAATAAACATAAATCAATTTTTATTCTAATCATGCTTGAATTTATATTTTAAACATGAAAAACATTAGCTTATATGAAAATAAAATAAAACTTTGAAAATAGATAATTTATACTAAGATGTAAGTAAATTTAAAATAGAATTAAATGCACCTTAAGCAATGGCCTTGATAAATTCATTTGTATGAATTCACGTTTTACCAGAGGAGGAGCATGCATAAAAAAATTACCCTGAAAAAATATATACATGTTTATAGTACAATTGATTAAAATTAAATAATAAACTTCTAAACCTTAAATATTAAAAAGTAATGTTATACAGTGATTCTTTATGGTAATCATTTTTTTTTTCCTCATGTTTTTACATGACTTTTTTTCATTTTCGTGGTAATGCATGATTATTTTCTTGATAACTTTGACTTGTAACTTTTGTCTTTTTTAGAAAAAGAGATAAGAGATGCATAATTCATTCTTGATTGGCTAAATTTTATGATAATGCATATTTCTTTTTTATTCTTTAGGACATATAATGATTTTTATATAATGACTACTTGATACATGATTTTTTTTTTCTACTTCACAGCAGCGTGTAAAACACTTTGTTTTAATTTTTTGTCAATGACATCTACCATGTCTTCTGTAAATCTTTCATTTTTTATAATAATAAATGATTACTTTTATTTTGTATTCAAACAAATAATAAATTCAATCTATATTATATTTTATTCAATTTCTTTTCACATAAATCTTTTTCTTCTTTACACAAATCTTTCTCTTCATATAACTTATTTTTTTCTTTACTCTTTCTCTTCTTCATGAAAATCTTGTCTTTTATAAAATACATGATTTAAATTAATTTTTATTCTTTATTATAATCAAGCAATATTTTTTTCTCTTTGCAATGATTTTTAATAATGACATTTGCATATAATTCTAAGTTAAACAAGTGTTGTAAACTATTATATAACTATATACATTTATATATATACCAGTCTTCTCCGTTTATTCAGTGTTTTCATGCTCAAGCCTTTTTAACTGGAGAAGACTGATATAAATATATAACTACATATATTTTTAAATATTAATTTATATATATTACCTCACTTTCACCATCACTCTTGACATCTTCATCCTCTGATTCATATTGCTCACTACCAATTTCATCAGCATCGGTTACACTGTTAAAATTATCTTCTTTTTCCTTAACTGCTCCTGATTTATCGCTTTTTTTTTCCTATTTTGAAAATACTTATATATTTGTATGTATAAATACATTTATATATTATCAGAAAGAGTCGAATGATAAAATTTAAAAAAAAATTGAAAAGAATTTTTTTTTTTTTCTTCGACAAATAGACATAGTCAACTATTCTATAGTTCTATTTTTTCTAAAGTTAAACAAGAATAGGTTAAAATAATAAAAATAAAAGAAATGAATGATGAGTTACACAAGAATACTGGTAGATAGAATAAAAGATGAAAACTCACTTGAGCAGCAACAATGGTTGCATTTGTAAAAAAAAGAAATCATGCAACCCAATGTAAGAGTCTCAATCTTAGCTGAGCAAATCCAACTACATTTTTAATATGATTTAAATCTTGTTTAAAAGAGAAGAGCACCATTTAGTATTTCATACAAAAATGAATTAGAGATTCATAGAAGTAGAGAATAAAACCAGTTGTAAGACAGGGGTAAGTACAATAAAGAGAGGCAATCTAGGCAGTCGCTAACTTTGCAATGGATTGCATATATGATTTCTACGAGAGTCTAGTAAATTAGAGAGAAAATTCAAGAAGACATAAAGTAGAGTTTTGTTATTTATCAATATAAATATATATTCATATTCATATTACTCCATATTTACATAACTCATATATTATATCAATAAGATCGCAACAATTATCAGCTGTATAGAGTTGAGTTTTGTTTTTGTGTCAACATTCACATAAGTCCCAAGCCATCATAAAAGAGAAATTAGATTCAAACCAGGTCACTGTTTGAATCTAATTTCTCTTTTATGATGGCTTGGGACTTAAGTGAATGTCTTTTGAAGGACATGTGACAAGTTGTACTGGATTACATGATACCAGTAGCAGGGTAATCATAATGAAAAAATCATGAGTACTGTTTCTTTTATTAACTAGAAAACGCAGAGTGTATTATATAGTGCAACTGGTGTGAAGAAATTAAAAGCAAATATTAAAGCCCCAAAATATATTAAATAAATAAATGAATAATATATAAATCAAATTTTTTTGGGCATTTTAAGGAAACCTAAACAAAACGAAAAAAAAGTAACACTTATTTCCTTAAATGTTTTTTTTATTTTAAAATTTATGTAAAATTTAAAGTTTTTAACTACTAAATCAATATCAAAATCTTTCAGGCCTGGTAATACCAATGTAAATAATAAATATCATATAACAAAAATAAAAAAGAAAAGACATTACTTTATCATTTGTAACTCCAATTACAGACGCACTACTTTATTGTTTATTTTTGTGCTTTCTCGCCAATTATTTATTATATTTTATCTATTATATTGTATAATTTATTTGAATTATTTATTTTGAAATTTTTCAGTATTCGATTGTTTTGATCAAAACATCCATTCAGAACATCCAAGAATATAAAACTACTTTCATTGTAAATAGTTTAATTTTCTAATAATTTTATATCTAGTTAAATAGTTTATTATTAATCATAGTTGCTCAAACTTTCAGGTTTAGCAATATATATATATAAAGGAGTGAAAATGAAAGAGAAAATTGGATGTAGTTAATTAAGCTTCTGGTAATAGTTAAAAAAAGTAAAACTTGTTTTTGAATATTTCTATAAATAAATCTGAATATTTTTAAATAAAAAAATAAATCTAAATATTTTCAAACACGAGTTAGTGAAAGGTCACAGATTTAATTGAATTTTATGGTTGCTTTCTGTGAGTCACAGAAATACCACACTACTGTAAGTCACAAGTAACATAAGTCACATAGAACACACATGCAAACAAAATATATAAAAACAATACTCGTGAAGCTTGTACGAGAGTACAAAACCAAGCTCATCTCAAGAATCAGGTAAGACAATGATAATTTGTTTACTTGAACTTATATAAACCTTTAAAAAAAAAAAAATATATATATATATATATATATATATATATATATATATATATATATATATATATATATATATATATAAGGTAAGTGTGGGTATTAAGGCCCGGCGGGTAATAGGCCCACTAATCCAAACTTAGGGAAAAATAAATTGTGAAACTTTTTTTCGACATTAAAATATTAGAGTTATCTGGTTTTATCACTGGCAGCAAAAAAAATTCAGCATTTCTTTACATTTTCATTTTTTTAGGTGGGCCTTAATACCCATACTTACCTTATATATAATATCTTATAAAAAACACGAAGAAAAAAAAAATGAGTGGGTGGAAGGAGAATGTAAAACTTGATATGTGGTATGATTAAGTCAATATCATAATAAATCATCACACCAATATTCTTAAATGTGGCAAAGCTAATGTGTGTAGGTGAAGTGTGAAGGTGATTTTTGGACTGGTTTTTCACTACTACGCTTCTAGAAGATAAATTAATAAAGAACAAATTATGTCTACAGGTGTGATGATAAGGTGCATTGAGTTTTAAAAAAATATATATATATAAATATATACGCTAATAAATTAAGCTTGAAGCAAAGATCATAATAATATAACTAAATTCTGATAATAAATTTATTCTGATAAAATTACTTTATTCTGATTAAAAATATATATAATTTAATTTAGATTTAAAAAATATATAATTCAATTTTGATTTAAAAAATATATTGAAGTTTATTAAAAGAAAGTTAAAAAAAGCTTGGGTTTAACTTAACTGTCAAATTTATTTAAAAATATTACTAAATATTGTTCAATAATAAAATTTTATTTATTCTTAAAAAAAAATTAGCTCATTTATATCGCAATTGTGTTTTTGGTTTTCCAATCTAATCATTTTTTTATTAATCAAAATTAAATTTTAAATAAAAAGCTGCAAGTTAAACCTTTTTTTTTATAACGCAAGTTAAAGCGCAGCAATTATTTTTTAATAAATGATATATACAGCAATATAATTTTAATAAATGATGTTTGGAAAAATAATCTTTGCTTTCACAACAAAAATGTTATTAATAATAATAAATTTTTAATAATAAAAAATAATAAACTTTTATTAAATTAAGTAAATAAATTAATATAATTTTTTTATTTGTTACTTGCTAATATTTTTAAAATAAAAAATCATTTGTAGTTGCAAAGCCGCAATTAGAAATTTAAGAAATAATCATTAAAAATTTCAAAAATTTAACATATTTTATTTCATTTATGCAAATGTTGAAAAAAGAAAGAAATTTGTTAATACCAAACATTTTTAAAAATGTGATATTAAATTTAATTATTTACAAGGTTTTGCAAAGTTATAAGAGGGCATTTGCAAAGTTATAAGTGCACATTTGCAAAGCTAAAAGTGCATTTATAAAATTAATTTTAGCCCTTATATTTTAAATACCAATGGGAAGAAAAGTACGGAAAACAATTACAGAAGAAACTAAAATTACCATTATTTCAATAAGAAATTTTTAAAAATATTCAATCAAGGAAATATCCAACGCTTGTAATTTAACTCGAAATGCTGTTAGTTGTGTTATAAAAAAATAGTGATAATAATAAATCTTTCACGTTATCTACAGTAAAAAGAAAAGAAACATATAAAATTAAAAATTCTATAAATACAAATATCGAACAGACAATATTTAATTCTGTGGTCTGTAACAATGCTGCAATTCAAAAAAGAAATTCAAAACGCAAATTTTAGAACAACATGATAAAAATGTTTTAATCTCATTTTCCGTAAATTAAAGAAATTAAGTTTTACACAAAAAAGATTAACAATCATTCCTCAAGAAAGAAACACCATGGAAAGAATAAACCAGAGATCAGTTTTTGAGGCAGAAGTTATTAGAATTGCTGATGCAAATTTGATTTTTTTAGACAAAACCGGATTCAATAAACATACAGTGCACTCATATGGCTATTCTCCAAATGATAAAAAAGCATACTTGACAGTTCCTGCAAATAAAGGACAGATATTAGCTGCGCTTAATTTCCAATTTAGGAGTTAAATGTTTCTAATACAAAAGCAGTGCATACAATACACAATCATATATCATCAACAACAAACTAGTATCATTCTTGGCAGTAAATCCAAATAAAATTCTTATAATAGATAATGCAAAACTTAATAAAGCAGCTACAGTACTTCAATTACTAAGAAAAAAAAAATATTATTCACAAGTTTTTAGTACCAAACTCCCTTTGAATTGAACCTAATTGAAGAGTTCCCTTCAATGTTAAAATCCAATTTCAAATCCCCAAGAAATGTTAATCCCGATATGACTGCTATATATGAAACTCTAGAATATATTTTATCACCTGATAATAATAGGGTACCGTTTGGCTTTCGTCACAAATATATTAAATAAATTAAAATTAAGGGAGCGAAATGTGGACAAACAACTCAAAAATGTATAGCACTTTAAATTCATTGGTTTTTCTTGATGAAAGTGATACTCCTGGTGCTAAACTACTAGAAAACCCTTTAAATTGCAGCATTTGCGAATTAAGACATTGGCTGGAATGCCGCAGGCAAAAAAAAAGTGGAAAAAAAGAAAAACCTATTTTAAGACTGTGAGGATTGATGAGCATGAAAATACCCATAGACCTTAAAGTTGATTAAGGAAAATTGTATAATGTAAAGTCAACCAATTCAAAAAAAGTAGACCATTTATCAAATGTCTTTTCTAATTTATCTGACAAAAGTTGGCATAAATTTCCATCACAAAAACTGCTTTCAAATTTTATTAAAGGACATGTTTTTCATTTTATCGTAGAGTCTATTAGCAACTCTTTCATAGACTATCAAAGTTTACAAGAGCAAGGTCAAACAGATTGTAACGATACTGTTACTTCTAAACCATTATGTAAAGGAAGAATGTTAACAAGTTAAGCGCAAGTACTACCAGGGACGTGGTAGGAATCGAACTTGGAACCTCTCACTTATGAAGCGAGCGCTCTACCACTACACCACTACCGCATATAAATTAAATGCAAAATAGGTTTTAGTTTCCTAAAAGTATAATGACACTTGACATTAAATATGGTATTGATGAAGAATCTAAAGCCTTAGACAATTACTCACTTATAACATCTTCAACTGTGGTCAAAAGTGGACTTTGGATTAACCAAAAATTGCTCATTTAGGTGCTTTTCCTGATGGATTAATCTATAATGATGGTAAGTTATGTGGAATTATAGAAATTAAATCTTTAAAAATCGATCAGTGGCTGATTTATTAAAATGTTATGAAAATTCAGAGAAAAAAGAATTGATAAAAATTTTTTTTTTTTTTATCAATAAGGATTAACTAGTTTTAAAAAGAACACACTTATACTATTTTCAAGTTCAACAACAACTTTTTGTAACACAAGCTCATTACTGTGATTTTGTTTTACATTCTTTTACATTCTTAGTGAAAGAATTTATTGTGATAATGAACTGCATAATAACTTCAACAAAGTTTTTTTGGTTTAATATTTTAATTCCTAAATATTTTATTATGAAAGTACCTCGAAGGCTGATGCCATTTGTTCTTAAATAAAAAACTTTTGTTTTAATAATTATGTTATAACTTATAAAAAAATTTTTCTTCCCCTAACTGACAGTTTAGTAGAAAAATCAACAAAACTAGTGTCAGGTCTCTTTCCTGAAGTTGTCTCCTTTCAGCAATCCTAACAACTTTAATATACATGTCTTAGAAGTGGCTAGGCTTATCATTTGTTTTTATTTTAGTGCCTCGTAACTCTCTTGTTTGATAGGTATTAAATAAATATCCATTTTACATAGTAACCATCATTATAATCATTATACTGGTGGAGGGAGCATAAAAGTTTGCATAAGTAAGTTGATGCAACTTCCTGGTTGCAAAATAACTACAGTTACTACATAATTAATTATAACAATTCCCAACTTCTTGCGAAATAATTTTTCTATAATTTGAATTTATTTTTGATGTTTAAAAACAATAAAAAAAATTTTTTACAAAAATATTTAAGCACACAAGGATTGTAGAAAGTTTACCAAGCATGAGGCAACAAAAACTAGTTGTGCTGCTATATGTGCCAAAGAAAGAGGCTCTATCAAGTAACCTAAACTTTTTTTAAACGTTTATTAAATCGTTCAATATGAACTTGTGCTTTTGCAATACAATTTATTTGCATTACTTTTTCTTTTGTAAACTTTTCACACTCACCTAAGAATGTTGGAATAAAAATAGTTGCTTGTTTTTATAAAAGCAAGTCTTGAATGATAAATCCTTTATCAACAAGAAAGGAATTTTGAAAGTTAATACGCTCCATAATTCTACATTTTTGAAATTTAGCCACATCACTAATGCTACTAATGCTTCATATAAATTTGATATAAATGATGCAGCACCATTGGGATTAATTGCAATGAGACATTTCATTGTGCAATGACTTTTATATGAAGAATAAAATAAGTATTACCATACTGTGCAAAGGTTGCGGTACTTCACACTTAAATTCTGTACAGTCAATAAGGGGTGTGGAGTTGTAAAAAAAAAGTACCGACTCCGACTCAAAATTTTACAAATAAAACGTGTTACTATTATTGACAATCATTAGTAGTAATATTAAAAAAGATCAAAGTTTTAAAGATATTTATTTCTAACATAATTAAAAAAATATTTTTCAGCACATTTTCAAAGGTGCTCAAAATTATTAAAGCATGTTGACTAAGGATTGCGAATTCCCAGACTTTTTGCTATACAGGGATAGGGGGAATTATTCATAGTGTTCCCAGATCCCGGGAACATAAACCTAAATAAAATACAAATAAATAATTTTTTTTTGTGATATAAAGTGACTTTTTAGAAAAACCAGTGCATCCAGATGACTGTCTAATAATCTAGCTCTAAACTTTGTAAAAAATAGACCTGTTGATATAAACACTCTTTCAGCTTCAACACTGGATTAAAAGTGCATTATAAATGGATATTTAAACTATGCGATCTTTTGTTAGTAGCTTTAAACAAATTGAATTCTTGATGCATAGTTGATTTATTGCAATTAACTACAAAATTTTTTTTTTTTCCCACTAACTTTTTTATTATTTTATCCATAAATTCCGATAACTTTTTTAAACTGACATTACCTTTCAACTGTTAATAGTTAATATATATTTTTAAGATTATTTGCTAAATCATGCTCAATCATGAGCATGAAGTTCTGTAAAAATAAATTTTAATGTGTCATCAGCTGTTAATAATGTTGCTCCCCTTCTACAAATCATTTCAGAAAACAATTGGCTTCAGACTTTTTGCTGAATTTTCAACTACTTCCACCTCATCAAAAAAACAATTTGTTATTAAAATCCATGGGTACCAAAAAAAAATTAAAAAATCACAGGATACCGGAAAGAATTTCCTGGGATTTTGGAATTTCAATTTATTATTTTTCCCGGGAAAAAAAACAATCCCTAATGTTGACAGCCATGGTAAAAATGTTGAACAAAATCTATTTGTTTTGCATTTACATTATTTGTTTAACATATGATATAATCTTATTTGTTCAACATTTGATTCAAAATTTTTTTTAAATTTTATTACCTTACGTTCCTGAACTTTTTTATGTATTTGATCTTCAATAACATCTGCTGAATCCTTAAAATTAACACAAAAATAAACAAATATATATTTGCATAACATAAAAACTAATAATATAAAGAATGATACAAACTTTGTATTTTAAAAAAGAAAGAAATTAATAAAATAAATAAATGATATATTTTTTATTTGACCAAGGTTATAATACTTTTAACAGAATATTTTTTGCAATGAAGTTAGGGATCTGTCAAATGTTTAAGGCCATGTAACGCTCCTACTTTTTTAAATTATACTAGAGTTTAATGCAGCAACAAAATCACAGTTTTTTAAATACCTAATAAACATGTAATGCAGTTTTTAAAAATTATATTTATACTTCTTGTATTTTTGTTTTGGAACCTATTTTGAGTCACTTTTAAGCTAGAAGAAAAAATTTAATATTTAAAATTAATTAATACATATATAACAGTTTAATTATTAAATTGCTCTAGATAATGCAATCATATTATCTAAAGCAACTTTATATGTTTATGTATTTCTTGGTTTAAAATTAGGTTAGAAAGAAATTTGCAACAATTGTAACATTACATAAATTTGTAAAAATTACATTAAAAATGTTTAAAATACATTAAAAATGCAAAAATTCTCTGCATGACACCCACAATCGCATACACTGCCATAAATGTCTGAAATGCATTTAAATTGATGTCAACAACTTCAAATCATTTTCAATATTGTTCATTTGCCAGCATGCACAATTTAGTGACAGAAAATGTTGGTGACAAAACTGTCAATGTATTGACTTGGTTTGCTATATTGGATTTATTGATATATCAGAGCGTACAATGAAAAACTTCAATGTTTTTAGTTTTAAAATAAAAACCTGCTAAAAACTCACTATTTTTATTTTTAAAGGGAACTACTATGTAATCAGTAGAGATTAGATTAGCTTAGTTGAGTTTTAAACAAGGTCCAACTCCTATATCGATGTCTGCTGGAGATTTTTGTATGTTCCAATCTTTTAGCGAGTTGAAGCAACTGATAACGTACATCACATTTCTTTAAGGCATTTTTATGAATAATCAGTCTAATAAGTCTTTAATTATATCACCATAAATAGTTAAATGGTACTATGGTTTATATGTTTGAAACCCTTTTAGAATGTCGTTAAATTTCTCTGATACTATTTCAAAGAATTTAAACTTTGCTGGTAAAATAGGATCATGTATAATTGCCTTTAATCTCTGACAATGTTTTTTAAAACTAATAATATATTACAAACATTATGTAACCAGTAAGAAGGAATAGAGCTTTTTGAGCACAGTTTTTATTTTTCCACCACCATTGTGTCCACAAAATTGTAGTTGATAACCAAGTGTTTCAGCAATCTTTTCATATATTTCTCGCCTGGTAGGCAAATCCTGTAAAAAATGCCACATCTATTTCAAAAGATTACCCATTTTTCAGCCACTCTCTTTTAACCCAGTCCTCAAACTTACATGAAAGGTGTAAATCACATGTGCTTATATAAATAAGGGGATTGAATTTTTCCTCACATTGGGACCATTCAATGATACTTGTAAAATCTTTGTCAATTTTGAATAAACCCTGAGAAATGTATTTAAAACATCTTCAGCAGTGAAGTGTGCCGTATAAGTGTGTCAGAATAACAGATTTTTCATCCTAAAACCTGAATACAAGATCCTTTTGACCTTTTTGAAATGTTTGATTAAATGATTCATCAAACAAAATAGTGTAATATGGTACAGTGGAAAGTGTACATAAAAGCTCACTACAAAAATACAGAGCAAGTACATATCTAGGCACATACCCATCCTTTGTTTCACCACATTAAAATGTCTTTGCAATATCACTATTGTTAAACATTTTTCTCCAGAACAATTTCTAAACAGTTCTCCGGAATTTGATGAGGTGTTCATAGAATACCTAAAGTAAATGGTATTTAAAATCCAGCATATCTCAGCTTTAAGAGTTGCCAACCCAATAACATTTGACCAATCGTTTTTGATTTACTTAATTGAGAATTAGAATCAGAGGTTTTGTTATATGTTATGCTAAATGTAGAAACATAGAAAATGCAATTACACACACAACAAAGAAACGACGAAAAGTCTATTGATTTTTTTTAGCATTGTCATTGACAAGCAAGATCATTCATTCAAGAGTTAAAATAAACTTTATTTTTTAATTGACTTCAGTTATTCTCTAGTTAAGATTTTTCAATGTTTAATAAATTATTTTTTTGATTTATCTTATTCACAAATATTTACATTTTTACTGTTTATCTTAAGTTAGGAAAGTTACAAAAATCTTTGCATTTTAATAAATATTATAGTTTAAAATAAGTTAATAACATTTTTATATTAAAAGAATTAAAAACACTTTTGTTAAACTAAATTTGCTGGTAAAGTAAACCAAAAATAACAACAAAAAAATCAAAAATGAAACTTGCAATGAAACATATCATTTAGGTTATATTTGCATAAAACATAAAAGAAGATAATTAAATATTATAGTATTATTAATTATTAAACAATATTTATAAAAACAAAAACTATTTTTTGTAATTTACAAATACAAAATTTAAGTAAACTTTGTATTTGTAAATTAAAAATAAAAATTAATTTTTATATTTAAATATATATTTTTTATTTAAATACCTAGTATACTAAATTTTATTTAGATGTGCTGATTAAATTTACTTGATGCCCTCATGCAGCGAAGGAATCTCACTCTGCCTTTGTTGCTTATTTAAATTAACTTTAAAATAGCGTATTTCAACAAATGTTTTTTCAACTAACATTCTATTTGACAGAAATCAGAGAGCTAACCAAATTTCTCATTTAAAAGCTATAGAGCTATCTAAAATATTCTTATTTAAAAGCTATTGATTTAAATAAGCTTTTTTACTCGTCGCTGACGACTTTTTAAAACCTTAAATGTCTATTTAATGCAATTATTATTCACTATAAATCTATTTACAATTTACACAAAAATTTATTTAAGGATAAAAATTATAATGCAAAATTAGATAAACAAAAATCTGAATATCTATATAAAAAAGTTCAAAAAATTCTTTTAAATTTTTATTTTTAAAATACTAAAGTATTAAAAAATTGAATATTCAAAAACTTATTTTTATTGAAAGTTGCTAATTAAAAAGTTGTTCCAGCTATTTAAAAAGTTACAAGAGGATCGTGGAAAACATCAAAAATGTTTTGTTAAAAATTTATTACTATTTAGCATTTTTTTAAAATAAATTTATTAAAAAAAAATACATTTCTCAGGGGTGAATAGATTTTACAAAAACAAAAAAAGACAATATATGTAAATAATTGTTTAAACCTTTTAAAACTGTATTTAAAGTACACATTGATATTGATGTACACAATTAAAATAGATCAAAACCTCAAAGAATGAATTTGATGATTCATTGATTGAAACTTAAATTGCAAACAGTTGTCTTTTGTTCTTGTTTTCTCTCTACTATATCACACAAAGAAGAGAAGCAAGTTAAATATAAAAATTTAAGAAGACTGCTCAGAATGAAACAAGTTTAATAATTATAATTAAAGATTTATAAAATCTAAAAACAATTTTGCAATGAATATGAAAATCATTTCAATTATATTTATATATCTAAAAATTTGTTAAACGTATCTACTTATGTGAAACTTTAATTTGCTCGAATAAATCGAGTTAAAAAACCGTGTGTAAGTTATGATTTGCCTTTTCTTTATCTTTTTTTTTAAATGTCCAAATGAAATGAGGTGGCCGATTCTAGACAAGAATTCAGGAAAGCCTTTCTAGGAAAGAAACATGAAAATTCTTGCTATGATAGAAAAAAACATGATTACTTTTTAGGATAGAATAATTGAAGGATAGAAAAGAAGAAAGAAATACAAATATCCTTTCTGGCAAAGAAAAATGAAAAACTTGCTAGCAAAGACTTTTTTAGGATAGAAATCGCACAAGTAAAAGTCATTTTCTTTCTAGCAAAGAAAATTGGAAAAATGTACTAGCAAAGAAATTTTAGAAAAGAAATTTTAAAAACGTGCTAGCAAAGAAATTTTAAGAAAGAAATTGCGCTCAATTTGGTAATTACAGTTATGATTTTTAATTGAATAAATGTTAAATAAGTATAATCTAATTCTAACAAAATCTTTGTGAAATAATAAAGATTATCTGAAATTTCTGAATCATTCATCAGTGATTCACTTTTATTATAAATGGTAATTCTGTCCTAGCAAGTTTTTTTGGATTAATGAAATAAAATTCTGTCGTAGCAAGTTTTTTAGATTTATTAAATAAAATTCTTTCCTAGCAAGTTTTTTGCATTTATTAAATAAAATTCTTTCCAAGCAAGTTGTTTATGTTTATTAAAAAATATTCTTTCTTAGAAAGTATTTCAAGTTTTTTTTCAAAATTTCTGCCAAAAAATATTCTTTTGTAAAAATTCTTTTCTAGTAAGGTTTCTTTATTTCTATCATAAAACATTCTATTCTGAAATTATTCTTTCCTAGTTTTCTATCCTCATTTTATTCTTGTCTAGCATGGCACACCGAAATGACCTTTATTTTTAAAGGCCACACAATATTGCAAAAATGCCGTATTAAATTTTTTCCTGGCTAACACTCTGCTTTAAAATGACAACAGGCAGTATTTAATCAAGATTTGAACAACAAGAATATTCAATTCTTCAAAAGATAGAATCAGTAATTATGAACATGCCCAACTACAAGTTATACACAAATCCATTACTATACCCAGTTTAAAAAGTCCTTAATTTTGTCAGATATATATAGATTTGTTATAAATCATGTTGTCATTTATTTTATTTGCTCTAACTGCAGTGTATCACATTAAATAACACATGCAATCCAATGGATATCTGTAAATAAACAACTAATTTTCTCATATGTTATTTTCTAGAAAAGCAGATAAACTTAAAAAAGAATCTTTCTGAGAAATCAAGAAATTGATTAACCTTATCAACTTTTTATATATATATATATATATATATAGTAACCTACTAAGCCATAACAAGTTTGATATATACAAATTGCAATAATTTTTTAAAGCTGTTTATTATGTAAACATGTTAAACAGCTTTCTAAAATTATTGCAATTTGTGTATATAAAATGTTATATTGTGGATCTACCATTTTATGCGCCATATTACTAAATTTAGTGTTAAATCTAAATGCTTGTCATAAAAAATATTGATAACATCCTGAAACCTGTTCAACAAATTTTGTAGCAATAAAATAAAAATAAAAAAATAATATAATAACAAATAAAAAGTTTAGATTTTTTTAATGTTTGCATTTTCTTTGGCTTTAAGTATGTGCTTGTATAAGTTTTCTTAGTTGTTAAGTTATATAACTTAAAAAAAAAAAAAATTAAGACACAATGTTGCAAATTGAAACTTTATTTTTTTATCGTGATAAAGTAACCAATTGAGACAAAGCTATTTTTTTTTCGTGACAAAGTAACTAATTGAGACAAAGCTATTTTACAATAAAAATGAAATAAAAGATGATAATTAGCAATAAAACAAACATTGAATGAGTTATCAAGTTTATTTAATATTTTATTAAAAATATTACTGGATAATCATACAGCTGCTTTAATTAAGTCTGAATTTAGCATTTCTGGTCACTCGGTTATCATTAAAAATAATTTTCAACTTTTTTCATTGAGCCAAAGGTTATAAATATTTTGACAAGTTGTACAAAACCATACAGTAAATACTTTCTATCTAATGTAAACCATAGCTTAAAGAATAAAATGAGAAACACACTTTAAAAAAGGTTTGATTGACACAATTCCAATTACATATAATTTTAAGTATATAACTCTTCATGATAATAATATATATAATAATATAATACATAATTTCTTTTAATATCTTTTGTATTTTAAGACAAATAAAGATGCATTCGACTTAGCAGCTATTGGGTAAGTTTACATCTAGACATTGAAAAAATATAAAAAATTAAAATAATTATTTTCTTTATAATTTAACAAATTTAATTAACAAACTTTCAAATCCAAGGTAAGATTATCTAACACTTACTTAATTTCATTTGATGGAGAAAAATTAATTACAAACATTCCTTTAGATGAAACAATCTCCATTGCTGCCCATCTTATAGTAAAATATATACCTAACATTTAAATTTAGAAATCTGAATTAAATTTTTTTTTTAATTATCCACTAAACACACTTTTTATTTAATAATGCAATTTTTTATCAAACTGATGGGGTGCCAACTTATTTTAAGTCATCATGAAAACTTACAAACTTGGTTTTATACAGAAGATATCTTTTGTATAAATTATGAAAATGGTCAAAGCTTCCTAGAATATATTAACAATCATAATCATTAACAACTTATGTCAATCAAAGTTGACATAAGTTGATATTTGTGATATTTAATACAATTTCTCTACTTTTGAGAACCAACTTGACATGCTTTTAAAAACATGTTTTTTGCAGTTAAGGTATTTTTTCTAAAATCAAGGTCACTTAATGCAGTCCCTCTAAAATTTAAATTGCAACAAAATTTTAACAAAAATGCTAGTGAAAACAAATTCTGAAAATAGGTGATTTTTTAAATGCAATTTCATTAAAGAAAAGAGCAGTAATAAATTAGTAAATTAATAAAGAACAGTAATAAATTAGCAATAAAAATAATTAAAAAAAAACACTTCATTTCTGATAACCAAACATTCAGTAAAAAAAAAAATTATGAGATGACTAAATTTTTAATAATTTATAATTGCGGAATAAGATTTTTCTCTTGGTGACATTTTGCTTTTTTGTACAGGTCATCATCAGACATAAAATAAAAATTACAAAAAAAAATGTTACAAGAACTATCTAAAACAACAATGAAAACATTAAACAATTACCAAAGTCATAAATGATTACGTAAAATTGTAAAATAAATAATAAGTACTTATTCAACTTTTTATTTTTTAAACAGAGGAAACTCAACTATTTGTGGATATCTTTAAGCCATTGTCACAGTTGAAAAGTACCAGAATGTATTTTTAAGTTATATACAACTTGAATATAATTTATATATTTATAAGACTAACATGTTCTTCCATTTTAACTATTGCAATTTCCAAAGCTCAAAATTTAAAAAACATTAAAAAATAAACCAAACAAGCATTTATTAATCATAAAACACAAATTAATTGAACTTGGCCACAGCCAATGTTATAAAAAAACAAAATAAGATCTCTACCAAATGGGAACCCAAAAGATTGTCATAAATAGCTGTAGCAGCTAAAGCATATTTACAACACTTAAAAGTATAGGTATGCTTTCTTTTTTTTTTTTTAAATATTTATACTTAAGTATTTTTAGCTTTTACACTTTTGAACATATTAAAAAATGGTTAATATGTTATATGACACAATTGGTTAACTGATAGACAATCACTACATTACTAATATTTGCTCTGCAAAATATTGTTATATTAACAGGGCTCAATTTAACGGTCGAACATCGGCCATTATCCAGCTACAACGTTAGATTATCTGATCAATTTAAAGAGTAATCGGACATTTTGACTGACAGGAATTGAGTTCTTAAAAATAAATACTTAATTATTGAAATATCTAAAGAATAAACAAAAAAATTGTTTTCTAGTATGATGACAATTGACATTCTGGGTTTATGCAAATATTAACAGAGATATGGTCATGATGGACAACAAAAGAATCTTTAATCAAAGCAGCTAACATGATTGGTATTGGAGTCAGGTCTAAATGTTAACTGGATGCAAAATAATAAATTTGAACAAGCAGTGAAATGTATAGCAACTATTCAGTCCTCTCAGACCTCAAAATGATGCTTTGTACAAAAAATTCTAATTGTTTCATCTCCTCACGATGTTAAAACAGGCTCTCATAAATATTACAGAAAAAAAACTTGAAAATGCATATAGAGCTATCGATGATCTTACTGAATCTTTAATAATTCTTGAAGATGTTCCGGATTTAATACAATATTCAAGGTTACCCCAAAAGGCGCCTCTAAAAAACCCGTAAAAGTAACTCAACAACATGGATCAATGAAGGGGAAGAAGGTCTTAAAAACTGAAAATAATAATGAATAGCTGAAAAAGAAAACGAGAAGAAACAGGTGAATATTTTTGCAATAATAAAAAGAATAATTTATCAAATGCAAAGAATAATGCCAATGTAAATGAAGGTGTATTTGGCTATAAACAGTGCCCTATTAACAATGATGTTTTAAAGTCAGTTTGTAGCAAGTAATCCTGTAAAGATGATGGTATTAAATAAAAATGATAGAAACCTCTGAATCGTTCATCAATATCAACTGTTGATATTTTTATGAACATTTTATTTCTTTTTCTTATTTAGTGGTGTGTTTTATTTGTTAATTTAAAATTTGTTTGCTATTTGATAAATAAATCTTAAAATTTAAATTGACAATGAAGATAGTATTTTTGAGGTTTTAGAAAACTAATGCGCACCTGTAGGTCTAGTGTTTTTGATGATAACTAGGAAAGTAATAGAATTTAAATCTTAAATTTAAGCTGTAACTGAAGTCCTTGTACTATTGATCATTTCCATATATAGTCTTTATAACTTATGTCTTTGTTTTAAATCTGGATTTTATGTTTTAAGAAAAAACAAGTTCTAATTTTTAGAAAAAATATATAATATCATCAGTTGTCAGAGTATACTTGAAATTGAATGGACTTACTGTTTTAAATTATACTCTTTATGCTTTGGTTACTTCCTTGTATAAAATAAACCTTATTCCAATTGATTTGAAAATATAAGAGACCAAAATTCAATTATGAGCATTTAAAGGTACCCATACATTTTAAGGTAAAAATATCTGTAACAATTTTTTTTATATTGCATTTAAATTGTTAAAACATTAAAACAGTTGTCATCATATTGTAAAAAAGAAAATATCATTAAAATTTTTAGTGGTGTGTGACACACATACACACTTATCACTGTAAATTAAAACTCACACTGTACTAAAATACTTACTTGTCCTTTGGCACTTTTTTTTATGGTTGTACTAATTTTCCATGGCTGTTGCACAACACTATTATCAAGACTAAATTGAAAATCAGATGCGAAGTCTTCTTTTAGACCTTTCTTTTTCTTTATCTAGAACATAAGTTTGAAAAATTTATCAGGACATTATATATATATATATATATATATATATATATATATATATATATATATATATATATATATATATATATATATATATATATATATATATATATATATATATATATATATATATATATATATATATATATATATATTTAACAAGAGACTTGGTATCTTAACTTGATACAACAAAAACAATAATATATAATTATATATATACATATATATATATATTTATATATATATATATGTATATATATATGTGTGTATGTATATATATATGTGTATGTATATATATATATGTATATATATATATATATATATATATATATATATATATATATATATATATATATATATATATATATATATATATATATATATATATATATATATTAAGGATATCCATTTTGTTGGTCATGTTGAAATTTTATTACACTGTATATGTCTAAATAATATTGAAGTACCATATTAACTGTCTGAAACTTTATTTTTGTGTTCGGAAGGCGACTACTATTTTTAAATTTAAAACTTTTTTTTGAAGGTTTTAGGGCATTCTTAAACAACTGACACTAATAGAATCCATCAATTAAAGTGAGAAAAAACCTTAAAAATATCAAAATTTGATATTTCAATACTTTCTACAACAAACTGTTAAATTTAGGACTTTAGTGAATATTTTTTGTTGTAGATTGTAGTTTTTTCACAGTACACACTCTGAACAAATAAAATGTTTTTATCTTGACTAAATCAAACTCTGATTTTTGCAAATGTTTATGTATATTTCTATTGTGTTCCATTCTAGTGACGTCAAATTGTTCTTTTAAATATCAATCTCACAAACAACTCGCATTTTTAAGAAATTCTATTATTTAAGAAGAATGTTTGTCCAAATATCAATCCCATAATGCCTTACACTTGGAAAACTACTTTAGTTTCTCAATTTATAATAATAAATGCAAATTCCTTTTTTATGTAAAGCCTAAAATAAGAACATAGGTGATGAGGAATGTCCCCAGTCAAAAATCTGGAAAAGGAAAAAAACAAAAAGAATTCACAAAAAACAAATCAAATGTTCCTAAAAGATCTACTAGTAGAGAACGGTTCCTTGTAAGGTGGTTCTAAAAACAATATTTTTTGAAAAAGTCTGATGGCACCCATAACACCCTTAGGATTTATTAATAGTAATGAGGCAATTGCCTGGGCAATTACAAAGTTAACCAGACCTACTTGCTCTTTGAGTGACTAATTTGAGTTCAGCTGTCTCATCTTGTGATATTAGTGTTGATAGTTACCTTCCTTTAATTCCTAAAGACTCTAATAGTCACATGCTTGACTTGGGCATTTACATTTGTATGAATTCACCCATTTGTCGCGAAACTAGGTTTGAATTCAAAGACTATTCTTTTATGTGCTTTCGTTTAGCACCACTTCACTTTATCGCCTTTCTATTTGTTCTATATCGCTCTCCTTCATCTTAAGACTGCACATGTTATTTCTGATCATATTGACCAAGCCCTCTCTCTTTATCCATCAGCCAAAATTGCTAATGTCAGTGACTTTAATGCTCATCACACTGAATGGCTTGGCTCTAGTGTCAGTGACTCTGCAGGCATTAAAGCAAACAACTTTTGCCTTTCTCGATCCCTAAATCAAATAGTCAACTTTCCAACTTGCTTTCCAGACAACCCGAATCATTTAACTTTTTTACTCGACTTATGTCTTGTTTCTGATCCTAGTCAGTGCTCAGTTTCTCCACATTTACCCTTAGGTGCTTCTGATCACAGTTTGATCTCTCTAAAACTATTATCTCATTCTTCTTCATCATCTGAATTCCCCTATCATCATACCTCTTACAACTACCTTAAAGCTGATTGGGACTCTTTCCATGATTTTCTTTGTGATAGCCCTTGGGTAGAAATCTTTTGTCTTCCTGTTGACAAATGTGCTTCTTATATAACTTTGTGGATTCAGGCTGGCATGGAATCTTTTATTCCCTCTTGACGATTCCAGGTCAAGCCTCACTCTCTGTAATTTTCCTCACATTATGCTGCTGCAATTTCCAATCGAAACCGTAACTTCCATATCTATCAGCAAAATAATTCTCCAGTAAAAAACAGATGTCTGTTTCTTACTGCTAGAAACCATTGTAAAAAGGTTTTGTCTAATGCCAAATTCTCAGGTCATAAAATCTCGTATTTTATGATAAAAACTAGGTTCTCGTGACTTCGGAAGAATCTTTAATAGTATCAATAAGGGCAAATCTGTAGTTTCACCTCTTGTAGGGCTCTTATGACTTTGTATGGCTTGTATGACTTTGTCACTTCACCTAAAGACAAAGCTGAATTGTTTGCTAACTTTTCATCAATATCATCTCTTGATTCCACTAGATGCGTTCTACCTGAAATAGCTGTAAAACAGGTTGATCTATTACTTGACATTCGTATTACTCCAGCTTCTGTATCTAAAGTGATTTCCTGCTTAGACTCTTCTACAGCTTATGGCCCGAACAACATACCTGTTATAGTCTTGCAGAAGTGTTCTCCGAACATAATGCAAGTATGGATGGAAGTTTGATTTAAATCATAAACATTTTGAATAGTTAATTATTTTTTGTTTCATAAAAAATAGTTTTCAAAGTAGAAACATTCCATTGCATTAAAATTAAATTATAAAAAATTCAAATTAAAAAATACATTATTTTACTTCTCTGCAAAGCTACAGTTAAGTCGTCTAAAATAATTTTATTTTTCCGCTTGTTGCATTCATGTGGAGACTTGCTCAAGTGGTGACTTTTTCATATAAACATAAGAAATATTTATTGGCTTCAGTATTGACTATCTTATAGCATGCTGCTACAAGGGAGTGCTGCTACATTGACTATCTTATAGCCTGCTGCTACAAGAGAGTGCTGCTACACTAACTATCTTATAGCTGCCACAAGGAAATGCTACTACATTGAACGAGGGTTTGGATTGGGGCAGCAATCTTTTTTTCTTTTATTTCAATTAATATTCCTATTTAAAAAGCTTCCACTGACGAGAGTGCAACAAACAATAAAATAAAATTATTTTAGACCGCTAAACTTTACCTTATTTCTGTTCAAAAAAAAATTTTTCCAAAAAAAATAAATTAAGCATATACTTAAACTTAATTAAATATAATTCAATTTATTAAACCAAAACTTTTTCTTTCACTTTTTATTGCCTAACAATTCGAATGAAAAAATTGAATGAAAACATTTACATGAGAAACCATTTGAATGAAAAAATTAATAATAGTACGCTAGATTAAGAAACAATAAATTATAAAAAATTTGGTATGTAATGTTTTTTTTGTTTCTTTATGTTGTTGTTTTTTGCTTGTTTCTTTGACCATACGAGTCTTTAGATTATAGACTCGTGTGGTCTATAGGCATGTTTTTGCGCAAACATGAAGTTTAAAGTTTCATGACAATAATGTTTTAATTTAATAGTATTATAATTAGAACAATTCTATTTATTTACTTCACTTTATTTTAAATGCGTTTTATATTAATAATGTTATAAACTGTATAAAACACTGTTGCTAAGTTTTTTTACATTAACACAAACTCTTTATATTGTTAAAGTAACTTTTCAGTTTGTTTTTACTGTTGTTTTATAGCTTTTTATGAGTTTTATTGTCAACATGAACATATTAAATAGTTTTTGTAACTAATTTAAGTGGTTTAAATATTGTGATATTTGCATTTTTACTTTTACTTTTTTACGTTTACTTTTTTAAGTAACATTTTAAGTAAAAACAATTAATAAAAGTAATATTGTAATAGTATTAAATGCATACTTGCTCATAACATTATGACTTGCTCAATACACTATAACTGCAACTTAATCTGTAAATTACAACAGTAACCAAGCCTTCCCGGAAAGTGCGTGAGGTCGCATGCCTTGTACGCCCACGCTTAAGGTAACTTTTTTAGACAACTTGACCACATTTTTATATAGTAAGCGTAAGAATTTGCGGCAAAATAAAGCTATAAGAAACTAGAGAATAAATCAGCATTACGAGAAGAAAAGAACCGAAGGCTATACGAAATAGAAAACCTAAATAAAATAAGCTAAAAAAAATTTATTAATAAAAAAAAGAAAATTGCTGTCAAATAAATAATATACCTAAATATTTACTGTTTTTGTTTTCTTATTTTTAGAGCGTTTGTTATTTTCCAATACCAAAATTGTCAGGAAAGTGAGAAAACTAATTGCTATTTATTTGTGATAAAAAAATTGTTTTTTAACAAGTTTTTCATATAAAAAAATGAAACGATGCTGCAAAATTTTGTGGGCTAGTGCATTGTTAATTTACTGAACTTTCTTAAAGAAATTTTTAGGAACCTATTTAACTTTTGTTTAAGTTTTTAAATACATTCTTTTAAACAGAGCAATCATTATGTTCATTATCTCTAGTAATTCGTATTAACATTGGAAATTGGGCAATATAAAAGAAATAATTTCATACATGCATCAAATGCGGTAAATACATTTATTAAAGAAACTATGTTATTCTTCTATTTAACTTAATCTGTCATTAACAAAATTTATTAATCAAATAATATTTTTTTCAAATAAATAACAATTTATTTCTTTATTTTTCTATTATATAAGTATTAAGAAAAAACATCAAATATAGCAAAAACTTTTTTAAAAGTGAAAAGTCTTATAAATGAATAAACATAAGAAAAAAATTTCTTACGTTTATTTGTTTATCATGTTTATTACGTTTATAGACAACATTTCTTATAGTTCTAGCGTACACAGCAAATTAGTTTTTTAAATTAATAAAATAAAATCGTGATAATTGCATATCAGAATATCAAAAAATCTGATAAAAATCATGAATAAATTGCATATCAAAACTTTCAATTGTTGTTAAATCGTTATAAAAGATGTTTTTTTCAACAACGACTTTAAAAAAAAAGAATGAAAAAGTTATATAAAAATTTTATACAAAATTTTTTTTTTTTTTAATTTGCTTTTTTGAATTAATAAGTTTTCTAGTTTATTTTATTAAACTTGATATTTCGTTACAATTTTGCTTCCTTATTTAAGAATTGTTTTTTTTTCCCAGTAAATAAGTTTAGCTTTTTGCGGCGAATTATTGAAACACTTTATAAGTTAAAAGATGCGAACTGCTGTAGTCAGTTAATCTAAAAAAATTACTTTAAACGTGGACGAAAAAGGCTTGCGACTGCACACGTTTCCCGGAAAGCTTAGTAACCTTCTTTTAAACTCTGCCAAACAAGAAAATTATAAGATAATATTTAAATATGAAATATTATGTTTAAAAAATAACAATTACAAACTAATGAAGAAAAGATTTTATACTAATGCAATGCCTACCCTTACCGCAAAGCAGCGCCAGGGATGGGGTAGGGGGATTAAGTGTAGAGCAATTTACGTACGCCTTAAGTGACTTTCGGTTAAGTGACTTTTTATCATTTTTCAACTTTAAAAATTTTACTAAAAGCGGTAAGATAAAAGAAGTAATTAATTTTTAAAAAAGTCACATTAACTTTTAAATGACGTTTACATAAAAATATTTCTTACAAAAGTTTAAATGACAATTGTATTTGATACAAGCGCTATTTAAACAATAAATTTAATCAATAAATTTAAATAATAAATTTTTTCATTAGTAAACATTTACTAATAAAAAAAACTCAAAGAAAATTAAGTTTTATTTTATTTTGTTTTTATTTTATTGTAATGATTGATTTTTTAAACTTGAAGCAAAGATCATAAAAATATAATTTAATTCTAATAAAAATATAAGATTTAATTTAAAACTAATTTAATAAAAATACATAATTTTATTCTGATAAAAAATATATTAATTTAGATTTAAAAAATATATAATTTAATTTTGATTTAAAAAATATATATAAGTTTATTAAATGTCATATTAGCATAAAATAAGTAATTATTTTTAAAAATAACAAAATGTTTTTTTTTCTTGACATGTTTCGTAAAATTTGTTTACATTTTCAAAAGATTTTTTTACAATAAAAAAAAGTCTGAAATAAATATTAAAAAATAGAAGTCTTTACAGAGAAATATTAATGGACAAAAATTATACATAACAAACCAATATATTTATTACAAAATAACTTAGTAAATAACCAATCAAAATAATCAACTGTCAAAAAAATAAACTGACAGTAAAATTAAATAGATAAGTTTATAGCATAACGTAAAGTTTGTTTATTAAGTGAGGGACTTTCCCATTTAATGTGGAGGGCTTTTATCTTTAATTTGTGTTTGGTTGGGGCATTATCCAAAATCTAAAAAGAATCACAGTCAGCCAGTTTTGCAATTAATAGATAAATTTAAGTGTTTAAATATATGAGATTGTTTATCACTTTTAAGGTGCTCGTTTATTCTAGTTGCCAAATGTCTGGAAGTTTCTCCAATATAACTGGCATTACAGCCAGCGCAAGAAAATTTATAGACAACATGAAATTTAAGCAGTTTAGGAAGTGACTCTTTAAGTTTATTAAAATAAAGTTAACACTTGAGTTTAACTTAACTGTCAAATCTATTTAAGAATATTATTAATTATTGTTCAATATTTAAATTTTATTTGTTTTTTTTAAAAAAATCAGCCTTTCAAAAATCACCAATCGTTTTTTCGGTTTTCCTTCCTAAACATTTTTTTTTACTCAAAATTAAATTTTAAACAAGCAGCTGCGTCAAAAGTTTGCACAAAACATAATAAACTTTTTTTTTATTTTAAATTAGTTAAATTAGTCAATTAAAGAAAGAAATTTGTTAATATCAAATATTTTTAAAAATGCATTATTAAATTTGGCAAAATTTAGAGGTTGAACTTTCTCAACGAAGTTGTAGATATCATAGCTTTTACTATTAGCTGATAATTTATATCAATCTCAACTACAAAGTTTCATATGTGATTGTTCAGGGCAAGACTTTAAAAAATTACTCATGAAAGTGCAGCTGCTGTTGCCCAAATGGTAGCAAGAGAACTTAACTCCATTTTTGAAATATATTATTGGTTTAAAAAGTTCTTTAGAAGCATAAAAAACATCTTTCAATATATGAAATCAAAAAATGATTCACTTTTTGCCTCTATGTTTAATATTCAAAAATCTTACATCCAAAAATTGAAGAGACATGCAAAACTTAAGTCCATGATTCAAGATTTTCTCCTTTAAACTAATTATGACAGTGTTAATGAATATACCAGATAATGTGTTGTTAATAAATTATGTATAGCTTGCTATGTTATTTTCTGCATTTATGTATTTTCTTTTGCACATGAAGCTCAAAGAAGTTTAGAGTGAACTATTATACATGCTAATTTTATTGTCAGATGTAATAAGTAACTTTTTAGGAGTAAAATATAAATATCTAGATTATATGAGTTACAGATACTTGCATAAATACAAGTTAACTGTCAGTACATGTACTTGGAACAATCAAGTTGATGGGGAGTATACTCTGAAAGTTCTAAATATACTAACAGTTAAAATCAAGGTTTAGAAAATATAAAAGAAATATATAAATAGATAAAACAATATAAATTAATTAGCTTTTAAATGAAGATAAAAACTTTTGTTTAATAAACTAATTGAAATTATTGTATTTATAATGATGTAACAACTTTAAATAGAGGACTTTATTATGTTTTACAGGATGCAGTAAACAATTTAATATTCTGACCATTAACAATGAAAATTTCAAGTAAAAACTTGAACAACATGTTTAAGATTTCATTTAGAAAAATTCTAAGCTTAAACTGAGATGTCTTCCTGACTTACAATAGCAAATGTATTTTCATGAAACATTTAAAGATACTGTGAAAAGTAAGAATTAGTTTTTTTATATCAGAGGACATATATATTTCTAAACTAACTTATTCCATACAAGGCTGCAAGCAACTATTTAAGTTGGGAGTTACCAGATAACAAATAAAGTAACAGAAAATTTTAAAGCACCAATGTTAAAAGAAGTAAACTAGATGAGTGAAAGTTTTTGAACATAAAGGAACAGTTACAGTAAAAAGATGCATCTTTGCCAAATGACAAATCAGCTTTGGTTAATGAAATAAGTGACAATAGCTCTGTTAAGCAGCAAACATATTAGTATTTGTAGAAAATAAAAATAAAAATGCAACTTCAAGACAATAAAACAGATACTCAAGATTAGCTCCAAACAATAGAACAGTGAGCTCAAGATAAGCAGCGAGATAAGGACTAACAACATTTACAATGCATTTATAGATCTTATCTGAACAAAAGAGACTTGTCTGAAATATTTTATAAACCATTATTGGAACATTCTAATAAAAAAACTGGAGTCAGAAAAGCACAATAAAGAGTGGCAACTTGCCCCATGCCAAATCCTCATTGACCAAGGATTTGACATGGGGCAGCAATCTTTTCTTTCATTATGAAAAGTAGAATCTTTTTATAAATGAAAACTAAGAATCTTTTTAAAAATGAAAGAAAAAAGATTGCTGCCTCATGCCAAACCCTCAATTGATGTAGAGGCACTCTTTTGCAGCAGCAGGCTATAATATAGTTTATGTATGTACCAAAGACAATAAATATTCATTGATGTTTAAAAAGTCTCCATGTATGCATGCATGCATGCATGCATGTATGTATTTTGTGATAAAAAGATTTGTATTTATTATGACAAGTGAAACTTCTTTACATTACAAGACTAAAAATTAAATTAAAAAGATTTATTAAGTGCACAAAATTAAATTTTTATTTTGAAATTTCTCCCTGGTGTATTTTTACCTTCTCTATTTCAATAGCTGTTTAAGCACTTTAGGTTTTCTTGGTTGCCAGGTACCCTATAGTGCCTAATATTAAGCTCCAAACAATTTCTTAGAAATCATAGTTCAAAAAATCTTGCAATATTTTTGAAACAGTTTACCTTTTTTGATGATTTTGAAATTTCTTCGTCAACGTCGCTCTCGTCGAGAATTAAACTTTCATCATCATCTGATTCTAATGTTTTTATTGATAAGAAATTAGCCATGATATAACAGAGCTCGTGGTATTGTTTTTTTCCGGTATGGCCTGTTCGGCAAATTTAGCACAAATCTAAATCTGCGAATTAACAATTCTATTTAAAGTACTGAATATGGTATATAAACTTATCCTTATAAAATTCTTTATAATATAATACTATATTTCTAGGGGTTATATATACCCTCGTAATTCAAGTAATATAAAAAACAATTCTATTTAAGTACTTAAATAAAATTGTAAATTCGGGCTTCTCATGTAGCCCAAATAGGGGAAGTCTTTGTATCTAGGGCCTCCATGTACCTCGGGCCGCTTCACTTCATTTGAAAACTATAAAGTTGTAAGTAATTATTAATTTATGTGCCTGTCTTTGTTGTCAATTTATTATGGAGCTAAATCTAGTTTTTAGATATCCTACTGATGGTATCGACATTATTATATAAGCGATGCTAAACGATACAAGGTACTCGGTACCCACTTACACGATACCGATTATCTAGTGTCTACTAGATTCCGGCTAGGATTATTCCGGCTTGGACCTGGAAAAAATCACCGATTAATTGAGACTGAACTGGGTACCCTAGACATCTCTAATAGTTATACTAAGAAATACATGATTTACACATTTTTTATAACTAAAATACTTAAGCACAATTAAAAAAAATAAACTGAAAAAGTTAAGTTTAAAATAAAATAACCACAATTAAGAACATTAAAACCTTGGCTTAAACTATACTTAGTTTTTTTAAACTATTAAGCAATAAATATAAATCCCCTAAAGTTAGACAGTAATATATTATTCTTTTTCTAAGATTAAAGAAAAGCCGCAGGAACATATTTGCTCCAGTAGATGGGAAAATATATAAGCGAGAAATATAAAGTTTTCTTGTCTGACTTGTTTGTTTCCCGAACTTTGCAAAACTTCGTCTTGCCTTTTTTAAAAGTTAATATTTTTGATAAATTTTTATCTGACTAAATTAAGTTAAAACATCTGTTTATATAAATTTATCCTTATGATAATCTTTTTATTATAATACAATATTTATAGGGATTATATATGCCCTCGTTATTCAAGTAATAAAAAAATCGTTAAAAAAAATCAAACATAAAATAAAACTTCAACGTAACGTGTTCTTGCGTCTTAAATAAGAAAAATAAAGTTCCCAAAACAACGATGTGACGTAAGCATCGTCGACTTAATTCAAACCACCTTCATTTGGAGAACATTGATGATAATGTATTTCCAAAGACTTTCTCATTTTCTAAAACAATCTGCTTCTATTTTAATTGTGTTGCTTATATTGCAGCCAAAGGCACCCTGACAATTTCTTGAATGTCCCGGCCGAATTTTTCCATTTTTCATCAAAAGTATGTCTCTGATGCTAGCAAATGCGTGTTGAAACCCCGAGCCCTGTTTCCCCCACATAAAACCTTCCACACAAGTACTCCAGTTTGCAGACTCGCGGACAAAACTATTTTGTCCGGAAGTCAAGCCTTGTTTCTCTGAATCGTTAACTGCCGAAGGTATTTTGGCGACTCAAAAACTGGAGCATATCCCACATTCCCAAATATCTTTTTAAATTGAATACCCAACTCTAATACCCATGGTAGAGAAATAAAACCAAATTCCAGTTTTCTGATGTTATTGTTGTTGTTTTGTTTATTATATTGTTTATTATATTGTATTTATCAAAATCCCAGAACAGCCCAAAACTTGTTTACAAATATACTAACAAACAACTAAAAATTAAGGATAGAGTTATTTCTCTTAAAGATAATTTAGTTAGAATTATTGAAGCTCTTCTTAATATGAATCATCTTCTGAGCTCGAAATTCAAATCCATGTTTGCTTTTGAAAGCTCTAAATATTTTCCACCGTTAAATAAAAGTGATATTAAATCTGAATGGATTTATAAAAACAACTTGGGTTTCTCTATTTAGACATTATTAAGGAACTTACCGATAATAACAATAAACTTTTTTTGCTTTTATTTATTTTGAATTTTTTTGGATCTGAACGCTTGCATTCATTGATACTTAAGATATGTGCCAAAAGCTTTGCAATTCCATTTACAAAAATCTTCCATAAATTCTTTAATCCTGCAATACGCGATGTTAGAATTATCTTGCTCTATCTCCACTTTTAAAAAAAGTTGAGTTATTGAGTGTGTTGTGTACCTCAGAATGATGTTTTTCTACTGTGTCAAAACCTAAGTTGTAAGCAAAAAAGTTGCGGAGAAAAACTTTTATATGCCATCGTCTAAAGTTTTTATTTTTTAAATTGTTTTATCTCAACAATCAAAAATGTGGAGATAAAACAAGATAATTCTAACGTCGCGAATAGAACCCAATCACTGGACATTTGTTTACAAAACAAATAGAAGATAAATTACTTGCTGAAAATTAACAAGTTTCACTAACCTCTGCTGCCTGAAAAATCTTTGAAACACTTATAAAAAATATAATCCAAAAGCAGATCAACAATAAAATAATACTTTCCGCAAATTAATATGGCTTTCTTCATTATAAATTAAGCGTGACCAACCTAATAGAAACTTAATATTGCTTCGCCTTCTATAGCATCTCACAAGTTTATTGATATATTTTATCTCAATTTCGCCAAAACTTTTGTAAAATTATCTCACAACAGACTTATGTTAAATCTAAGATCTACCGGAATAAACGGCAAGCTCCTACAATGGATTATTGTTATTTTAGTAAGCAGAAAGCATCGCTTCACATCAGTAAAATACTAGCTCGTTTAAATTGATGTTCTTAGTTGTGTCCCTCAAGGTTTTGTTCTCGACTCAACTTACTGAAACTTCTGAGATATTATGTCAATAGTGCTAAATTTTTAAAAAAAACCTTATTGCAGACTAACCTCGTTGATTTGCGGGATTATCTTTGCTGGGTATACGATTAGTCAAATTCTTGGTTACTTAAGTTAAATATTTTAAAATGTTATGTTATTCATTACGGTTAAACCAACCCCCATTACATTTACTTTCTGCAAAATAACCAAGGTATAAACCAATCCTTCAGAAGCTCAACTAAAGAGCGTATTATACGACTCTCAATTTATGTAAAGTGTCTATAAGGCTATGCTTTGATGATGCAGTGTCTGTTTGTACTCCTATTTAAAAACTGATCAAGCCTTGGTTAAAAAGCAAAGCAACAAAACGGGCTTTTAACTTGAGACATTTTCAATACTGTGACAGTATAAAAAGATGAAATCACCATCACTTGAGTTTCGGCGCCTACTATCTAATATATATATATATATACAAGGGTGTCCCATAAGTTCGCGGGCACTTTGCGACAAAACTTTATTTCATTGTAACTTAATATTTATTAACAATTATTCTTCAAAGTAAATTCCATTGCTTTCTACAGCTTTCGTCCATCTTTGCGCCAATTGCTCAATTCCGCGACGATACCATTCCGCCGGTTTGGAGGCGAAAAACTCTCTACACCCATTTTCGACCTCCTCCAAAGAATCGAAGGTCCTACCGCGAAGAAAGTGAGCCATCGAGCGGAACAGGTGGTAGTCGGATGGCGCAAGGTCCGGACTGTATGCAGGATGAGGAAGAACTTCAATTCCAGACAACTCCGAAATTTTTTCCTTGGTGCGAACGGCGGTGTGTGCTGGAGCGTTGTCGTGTAGCAGGAGCGCGCGCTTTCGATTGACCAAGGCATTCGTGAGGAACTTCTCGGCAGCGCCTATTGACGAGTCCGATTTGATGGAGGTGGCGATCGATCGTGGACTTGGAAGGGCTGAGTTCTGCCGACAATCTGCGGGTGCTAGTTTGTGGTTGCTGCTCCACCAGCTTGCGCAGCGCCTCATTGTTTACTGTCGATGGACGGCCTGACCTGGGTAGATCTGCAAGGCTGGTTTCGCCATTGTTAAAGCGCTTGAACCATTTGGCCGCTGCGGTTTTCTTGAACATTCCCTCGCCTTCCACATTGCAAATTTCAGCTGCTGCATCTCTTGAACTCAGTCCTTTTTCCAATAGTGACGCAAAAGTACGCGAATCTCATATTTTTCGTCCGTCATTTTAGAACTAAAAAGACACATTTTTAAATCACAATTACAAAAAGCGATACACCATTTTGAAGAGGAATAAAAATACTACAAAATAATATCAATCATTAATTGATTTGAGTCAAACGTCATAAAAAAAATTATGTTTGAAAATATTAGCTTCAAGTGCCCGCGAACTTATGGGACAACCTAGTATATATATATATATATATATATATATATATATATATATATATATATATATATATATATATATATATATATATATATATATATATATATATATATATATATATATATATATATATATATATATATATATATATATATATATATATATACATTTAATATATGAACATCAATAAATACGAATTCTCTCAATGCTAATTTTTTTATTTTTCTAAGAAATTTTTGCTAGATTATTGATGCTAGCATCTTCAGCTATAAATACCCTATTGGACAAAAAATTTGCAACCAAAATCCAACAATGCTATAAAGTGTTTCTAATTTTACATGTCTTAAAAACGAACTATACTACCACAGCAAACAGTTCAGGAGTCTGGAGTCATAGCATGCCATGACATGAGCAATCAGCTGACTGGTGATATCACAAAGGCAGAATTTCGTTGACAAGTGCCATTTTGCAGCGGACAAAACAAGTGCAACTTTTTTGGTTTGTTTCATTTTCTTAAGTCTGGTCCGTGTCAACGTCACGGAAGTTTTTTAATAATTAAAGGAAGTATCCAGAAGTTTCCAGAAGAAGCATCTGGAAGCATCCAGTAGCATCCAGAAATATCCAGAAACATTCAGAAGCATCCAGACGCATCCAGAAGCTTCCAGAAGCATCGAAAAGAAGCATCTAGAATCTTCCAGAACAGGTTCACACCGTTTCATTTTACTATATAAGAGACATTTAAATCGACATGTAATTCAGTCAGTATATGAAAGTCAATCAGTCAGTATTATCAAGACAGTTTATCGAAGTGAGTTTTATCAAAGTGTTTTATTGAAGAACATCAATACTAGAAGTGAAATACAGCAAGTGTTTCATTACATCAATACAGTCCACACCCAATCAAGACGTTGTGTTCCACAGAGCATTATTGTATCATCACAAGGTAAATGTAACACGGTAAGCCTTGAGAAGCGTGATTATTTATTTTTATTATTTTTATGACTTCAAGTGCAAAAATGGCTCCCGACAGTCTTGGATTGGAATTAAGAAAGAAAATTATTGACGATTACGTAAGTGGAATGTCACCAAAAAGTATTTGTGATAAACATCGCGTGAAAAAATGGACCGTATCATGTTCCAAATATCGTTCTACGGGAAGTTGGCAGCAGATAACAAAGATGGAAGACCGCGTTCCACCACTTCTAGAGAGGATTCTATGATCGTCAGATCCGTCAAGAAGGATCCCTGGATATCATCAGTCGAGATACAAAAGCAATTAGAGCTGCCTGTATCGGACCGAACAATCAGACGACGTGCTGTTGAAGCCGGATTGTTTTCTCGACGCCCTGCAAAGAAACCGCTGATTTCACTAAAAAACCAGAAGAAAAGACTCCTGTTTGCTACATCTCAAATTGACTGGAATGTTCAGAAATGGCGAACTGTCCTGTTCAGTGATGAATCGAAGTTCAACATCATTGGGAGCGATGGCATTTGCCGTGTACGTCGACCGGCCGGAAAACGCCTCGATTTATGTTACTGCCATAAGACCGTGAAGCATGGTGGAGGCAATATAATGGTCTGGGGGTGTTTTTCTGCTAACGGTCTAGGTTCAATACATCGAAACGATGGAATAATGGACCGTTTCATGTATAAAAATATCCTGAAAGATGTTATGTTACCTCATGCTGAATGGAATATGCCAATAAAATGGGTTTTGTAGCAAGACAACGAGCCGAAATATACTGCAAAAATAGTCAAGCAGTGGTTTCAAGACAACCACCTATCGGTGATGGATTGGCCGACTCAATCTCCAGATCTCAACCCTATCGAGAACCTGTGGGAGATCGTCAACCGCAGAATTAATCGTGAAGGTGTTCGTAATAAGGATCAACTGTTTGAACAAATCCAAAAAGCCTGGGCAGCGATTCCACAAACTTTCATTGATCACCTGATCGAATCTATGCCTCGAAGATGCAAGGCTGTGATTGACAACTAAGGATTTGCCACGAAATATTGATAGCGAAATACAGCTTGGTCAACATTTTGTCGAGTTGCACTTGTTTTGTCCAGAAGGAAATTAACTTTTTTTAATACTTTTGATTAATTTATTAATATTCGTGTACAAATAATGAACTTTTTGATGAATAAAACTTAAAGAACTTTGTCTCTAAACAGTTACATAGTTATTTCTCTAAATTGAAAAAATGCAGCACTTTTATATAAAGAAACTTAATTAGCATTATTTGGTTGCACTATATACATATATATATATATATATATATATATATATATATATATATATATATATATATATATATATATATATATATATATATATATATATATATATATATATATATATATATGTATATATATATATATAATAATAATATTAAAATATTTTAAATGAGAAAATACAACTTTATAATGGAACTTGAACTCTCATTTAAAATATTTTAATATTATTTGATCTATTTTTTTCAAAAAGATATTGATCATTCTTTAACAGACAAGTGTTGTATTTCCAGCAATATGCAACATTTATCTATATATATATATATATATATATATATATATATATATATATATATATATATATATATATATATATATATATATATATATATATATATATATATATATATATATATATATATATATATATATATATATTATATATATATATATATATATATGTATATATATATATATATATATATATATATATATATATATATATATATATATATATATATATATATATATATATATATATATAAAATATGTATGTATGTATATGAAGACCTCAGTGGAAAAACCAGCAATAGGAAAAACTATCAATGATCGTTTCGACATTTATGGTGCAATCAATCTCTATGGATATGCATCATAGCTAAGCCATTTAATCGTTCTTGTCTTATATTGGATCTTTACCAAGTTTGAAGTCTTTAAAAACCGAGAAACTTTGTTCTTCCGAAGCAACGCTAACAGGAAGGGTGAAAAGCAGTTGCAAAATACATTTAATTAAAGGAAAGACATTACCATCACATTGTTTGTATGGTTCCAGTGCACATTCAGGTAAGTCTTGTTGCTTTTTGATTGCGTCTTTCCATTTTAGCTCCCAAAATTCTGAAGAAACTTTTATTATTTGGATATTCTCATCTACAGTATTTATGTTGGGTAGCTCTTTCAAAATACTCAGTATATTAGTTATGGATGCAGTTAACTCTGTCTTTGTTTTATTTAATAAAGTTCTAAGTATTGCTACATTTAATTCAAAAGAGTTCAAGGTTTCATTAGAAAATCTGAACTGTAAATTTAGAAGTATGCTATCAAGAACGTTAAATAAACATTGACTCTATAATAAGTTAGAGGATCATTGGTATTGAGGTTTGCGCGATTAGTTTGTTTTCTATTCAAATGGTTTTTTAAAATATTGTCCCCAGCGCTCATTCGAAAGCGAAGCAATTCTCGAAGATTGCCATCATTAACTACTGAAGAGTTGTGATTTATTTCAAAGATCTGCCCATCATCGAGATGTCATCGCACAGTAATATTCTGTCGACCAAGAAATATTATAGGTTCAATTATAGGCTTTAATCGTTTTCGATTTTCTTTAGCCTGCTTAATTCTTCCTTCGTTAACTGATTTACGTACATCTGTAGACGGACATTCATATGTTCTGATAAAATCTGATGCTGCCAACATAGCAACTTTGTAATACGCATTGCAATCATGTAATTGTAAGTCTCCATTGTTACCCAAAAGCTTTGGATAAAGAGGTAAAGTAACTATCTTGAGTAATTGCACTTGACCGTGTATATCTCCAACTTTTGCAAAAAGAAAGCAATACTTACAAAAAATTCCATAAAGGCATTCTGAAATCATTATCCACGGAAATTTATGTATATGTTTCTCGGACAAAAAGAAATTAACATTCTTACCCTTCTTTAAATGCAAAGAATATGGATATTTGCTTGGACCAGGAAATTAATTGCATTTCAATATTTGGTGTTTATCTTGTTCAGTTACCTGACGAGTTAAAAATGCCCCAATGTCTATGAGCAAACAGCTGTCATCTTTTGTCACGGGTATTAAATCTTCTTTATTAATTTCTTCATTAGTTTTAATTGTAAAGTTAGCAGCATCCATACCAAGTCCAGGTTCTGGAGAAAAAGAACTAAGTTTCATTGTAATCTGATTGTTTTCAGCCCCGCCAATAAATGCACAATTAAATCGTTCGGATGATGACATCGAAAATAAAGGCAAAACGATAGGACCAGCATGGTCCTGTATTGGTAGAATTTTAATTCTTTTGACAAAATAGTCATCTAAAGAGCTTGTCCTCTTTGCCCTGTTGGTCATTGTAGCTAATACAAATAATTTCATTAAAAATAGTAAGTCATTTGTCATTTATTTATTTAAAATAGTAATAAACACAGTTTTGTTTTCAAAATAAGAAACTAAGTCATAAGAAATTTATTCGATTGCTATTTAAAAAAAAAATTCTTCGTATCTTACTTAAAATACAACTTGAAGTGTATTTAAATACCGCGTCACGGTAAGGAAGGAGGCGTGAACTTCCTGGTTAAATGCACTTCCGCGGTGCTCTGTGACAAGACCGTTAGGACTTCTTGGGGCACCTAAAAAAAAAAAAAAAAAAAAAATAAATAAATAAATAAATAAATGGAACATAAATATATGAAGTGTTGCAACTTCAATCGTTGAAAAATAATTACTTTTTTATTAAAATTTTAACTACCAAAAACGGCATCGCGTATATAAATTTTACTACAAATTAAAATTAAATCAATAAAAAAAAAATTTACCATTAAAACCAAACCATATATATAGAGTAATTCCATGTCAAAACAACCAGGCCATGTAACCCTATGTCTTTGGATTTTTTTTATATTTTTACCATAGTTAGTACATTATAAAATAAGATAAATACCAAAATTTCAACGTCTAACTCCCAACGGTTTGTGAGTAATCGTTGTTTTAATTTTGGCTACTATTATTGTTTTGGTCATTTTCCGCCATTTTTAATTTTACATTTCTCTTTATAAAACCATGCCTTTAAACATGTGAATTCTAAAAATAAGTGAATTAGTTAATCTCAAGATGAGGAATTTAAATATATAAATAAAAAACTCATTTTATAATTAAAAAGTACCTAAATATCAATTATAAATGTTAAACTAATGGACACCTGCCACTGTAAAATTTTTAGGTGTGCGGTAAATTTTTTTAGCCTAAAATTTCAAATTAGGTCATTGTATGTTTGAAGAACATTGTGTGAAAAAATCATTTATGCCAAATACATAGTTCTGTAAATATTTTACTTTTGTACTAAAAATGTATATATAATTGCAGGGGCGGACCACGATTTTTTGGTGTTTGAGTTAAATAACTTCCAGCTAAGTTCTATACTCCAAACCTTTGAATGTTCATACTTATGTCATTTAAGGATGTTTGCAAAAAATTGCACTACGAAGAGCCTGGGAACAAAAATACCCTAAAAAGTAGAAATCATCCGCCCAAACGTGAAGGGAATTAATTTTTCCAAACAGAAAAATTACTTACTTAAATAAGACTAAAAATTGTACATATTTTTAAAATTTTGTCAAAAAATCATTTGGTATTAAGAAGGTATAACCATGTAAAGTTTACAACCCCCTCAAAACGAGGGTGGTTATTTAATTAGGTATGATTTCTAAACAAATCATTATTTTTCAATGAAATATTTTTACCTTAAAGAAATTTCTACCTAGTTTAGGATATTAGAATTCATATTTCAAAAAATTTATTTCCCCCACGTTTTAGTTTTCTAATTTTTAGGGTACTTTTGTTCCCAAGTTCTTTGCGGCGCAAATTTTTGCAAAACATCTTTAAATGACATAAGTATGAACATTCAAAGGTTTGGAATATAGAACTTACCTGGAAGTTATTTAACTCAAACACTAAAAAATCGTGGATCCGCTCCTGAATTAAACGTGCAATTTTTATTTCTTTTCCTAAGAGTAATTCCATTTCAAAACAACCAGGCCATACAACCCTAAATTCTCTGATTTGTTTTTCAATTTTCGCCAAAGTACTTTAGGAAAAAATGTTAATTCCTACCTAAATCTAAATCTAAGTGGTTCTCAAGTTATGAAAGTTTTTTTAATGTATTTTTTATTTCCTTTTTGTTCTTTGGTTCCTTTTCTTTTCCAATTATCAGTTTAATTACTGAAAAAATAAGTTTAATTGCTGAATTTAGACATATTCATCTAATTTAAATGTTGCAATTAGTTCTACATAAATAATGTAATTAATACTTGTGCATTTTTAAATTTGCAATTATAACATTTTTTAATTCATTATCAAAATGATTTCATGTGATATTGGTAAAGTTTTGAAGTCAGAATGCCATAAAACCTCATATTCTAGAAATAAAGAGATTTTTTTACTACATGACCTAGACACTGATACTCGTCAAAATATTTTATGTAGATCTGAGTTGCGTGCTTGTGAAGAACTATTCAGCATTTGTAATCACCATTTTCACTACTTTGGAAAAAGATTTGAAAAGAAAAATGGCAATTTTTGTAATGTTTATAAAGTGCATAAAAAAAAAAAGAAAGGTAATTTGATTTAAAATATTTTTTATGTAATTATATCAAAGAAACCCTTCTTTAATTCTCAAATTGTATTACTTTTCTGAAGGATGTGGAGGACAGTATAAAAATTTTCAAAATCTATGCCATCACTCAGAAGATTTTTTAGCTGAATGGATATTTTTTGCAACCAGTCATGGCAAATATTCTTGTGATGCAATAGGTGATACAGTAAAACGAACAATAGCAAAAAAACGTCCAAAGAAAAATCAAATACTAACAATCGATGCAACGTTTGAATTTTGCATTCAAAAAACGCTCACAATAAAGTTCTTTAAAATTGATAAAGGAACTATGGTTAATGTTAGAGCTACATAAAACAAACGATTTGAGAAAGGAAAAACAATACCAGGAAGTCGAGGATTTCACCATTGCATACCAGTTTCGAAAGCATCTATATTATTTAAAAAAACTAGTAACAATATAAATCCAAAATCTATTAATATAACTAAAAAATCAAACTACCAAAATTTAAGTTTAATAAATTTTGAGCTAATGCAGAAATACAAATATTACGCATGTACATATAACTCGTTTTGGTGAATTGCAGTAGTTGAAGAAAAAGATGAAGAATATAATGATATAAAAATAAAGTTTATGCATCCACACGGTCCATCTGAACAGTTTTTCTGGCCGAAAAGGAATAATTTTTGTTGGATGCCAATCGCCAATGTAATAACATTAATAAGTGCACCAACAATAATATCAGACAAATATGAACTTTCAAAAAAAGATTTTAACAAAATTAATAAGTATATATTTGTAAATCAATAATTTTTAATGGATATATTATAAAAGATTGTATATCAATTCAAGTATGCATCATTTTTATTTATTTTAAATTATACGATAAGCGAAATATGCTATATTTGCTTTTTTTGTAACATTTTTCATGTCATTTTTAAACTATGTATTTGGCAAAAATGATTTTTTCACACAATGTTCTTCAAACATACAATGATCTAATTTGAAATTTTAGGCTTAAAAAATATACTGCACACCTAAAAATTTTACTGGGGCAGGTGTCCACTATTTTAATATTTATAATTGATATTTAGGTACTTTTTAATTATAAAATGAGTTTTTTATTTATATATTCAAATTCCTCACCTAGAAATTAACTAAGTCACTTATTTTTAGAACTCAAATGTTTATAGACTTGGTTTTATAAGGAGAAATGTAAATTTAAAAATGGCGGAAAATGACCAAAACAATAATAGTAGCCAAAATTAAAACAACGATTACTCACAAACCGTTGGGAGTTAGACGTTGAAATTTTGGTATTTATCTTATTTTATAATGTACTAACTATGGTAAAAATATAAAAAAAATCTAAGGACATAGGGTTGCATTTAAAAAAAAAATTGGTTGTTTTGACGTGGAATTACTCTGTAGAGTTCTAAAATTTTCATCAGCTGTTTTGCAGTCTGCTATAAACTGGTATATAAGCGATGTGTTCAAAGCGGGTAGTTAAGTTTTAATTATCTTAATTTGGTGTCAACATTATTATTGCTTTATTTTAATTATTGCGCATTCTCTATAGTTTAAGTATAAAAGATCCTTGTTTATTCTGTAAGTTACATATAATTCTTTCGCAAATCATAATTGGGCATATAATATTTTATTAGTGTCTGCCTTTTTCATTTCTATAATCGTTATTTGCTTCTTTTGAAATAAAATTTATTAACAATAACAGTTCAATTGAAAACTTAATAACAGTTTCTTTAATTTGCTACGTAATTAATATTGACGTTAAGGCCTTTCCTATTTCAGTTGCAGAGTAGAAGACAACATATCATTCAAGAAGAGCTCTTCTAACACGGAAAAGAACAAGGTAACCTGGACAAAGAACTTAGTCCAGTTTCAAGCCCCATCAAGAAGAGGCAACATGGCAATTTATGAAGTACCCTTGAGCGAACAGAGTCGCATGCCCCTGAAAAACAACGTCATTGGATGCTTCTAATTTCTCAATTCCCTTTAATTCTTAATTCCATTCTTAATTCTTAAATCCACTGCCGAAGAACGGAGAGAGAGGATTTGTTTAATTACTGTAGAGTTTAAAGACCTATCGAGCAAAACGTTGAACTTCCCGCATGTATCTGATCAAGTCATTTGTGCAAAACTAGCAAAACTACTAAAAGACTACGAGCGCTGCAGAAAAAAAACAAAACTTTGGTTCATTGAATGAACTGTTTGACATAACTAAGATGAAAAGCTAATGGTTGTGCAAAGAGGATGAGAACCTCTACAAACTGCAAATTGAGAGCATAGGTCACATTGGTTATTCGACTGGCAAACCTGCTAGTACCAATGTCATCCACCCATCCAAGCGAAAGAGGGCAATGGAAGCGACTGTGTCCACACTTACCAGCTTAGTGCTACCTGATTGTTCCGAAAGTAGCACGGACTCATCCAAGAGCAGCACATACAGTCCTTGGGAGGATGACAATACAGCATCAATGAACAAAAGGAAGCATATCCCAACTGGCATTGCAAGACGTTTTGTTACATGCTCAAAACACGTCCCACGGAGCAGCAATGTTGTCCACTAGCTTTCTGGTGAGGGCATTGAAATCCCAACCCCGCACAGTGGGCCAGTAGGTGGACAAAATGGGAAAAATTTTAGTTGTCTAATCTTGAAAACCTATTTAATTTTAGTTTCTACATATATTAGGAGAAATCTATTGATAATTTATTTATATTAAATCCCTTAGTTACCAGGACTCTAAGCGTTTGAATATTGAGATAAAATAAAAAAAAAATAAAAAATTATAAATAAGTAATTAACGGTGACATCAACGTTGTGTTATATTTCAATTACATCTACGTTTTTGAAACAAAAAATTAGTACATGTTATTCTAGAGTATTTAGAGATAAGAAAAACCAATGTGTGAAATAAATTTGTCATAGCATGTTATCTCAGTTATACTTTGAAAATCACAGATTAAAAAAAAAAATTTCTTTAGAAACTTATTTTTTGCCGCACAATAACTAATAATTACCACAATTTGCCATGTGTTGTCTTATATTTATTTGAGCTATATAATGCTTCAATTGAGTTTTAATTGATTGCTCGTCCCCTTAAATCCCCGTTCAGATTTTATGTAAGTTTTAATTTGGTTGCTATGGTACTAAATTTTGCATAGCAACAACTCATTTTTACATTAACGTTGTTTTAACAGTATTTTACTTGCGCTAAATACACAATATTGGGGGTATGTATTAAAATGAGATTCAGAATTCTTATGAGGTTAACTTTTTTTGGTTACGATGGATACCTTACTTTGCATAACATAGCAACAACATATTTTCGGTAGTTGTTAGTAATTTAATTACTAACACTGACAGTAATTTAATTACTTTTAATTTTAATTACTAACACTTGTAGTAACTTAATTACTAACAAGTATTAGTAGTCCAGGCGGCATATATATTATAACATTTTACTTTTAAATACAAAATACTTGTTACAATAATTATTTAGATATGGTTTTTTTAAACTTAGACATTCATAATTTTTTCCAAAAAAACAATCTTAGTATTTCAAAACAAAATATTACTGAAGATATATTAAAATTTATTCAGCCAAAATTTGCTGATTTTAAAGACGTTGATTTTAGACATGCTGTTCAACGATTTGTTTACTTGTATAAAAAAAAGTGGAAATCTGCAAACTATACTGTGAAAAATTTTGAAAAGAAGTTTGTGAACTGGCTTAATGAATATTTAATTGTCAGAAAAAAAGACAATGATCCAACTGCAAGTAGACGTGGTCGAAAACCAGTTGCATTTGATAATAGTTCTAATAAAACTAAAAAACGGCGTGTATCTTGTTTAATTGAATCTCATTCATCCAATGAATTATTTTTTGCTGCTAATAAAAAATTTAGAGATGAATCTGTTGTTGTTGCTGCCAAGAATGTTTTAAATATATCAAATACAGATAAAGCAACTAAATATTCAGCAGACGAAGCACTGGCTTTAATAATTGATGCAAGTCTGACAAAAGCTTCCTATCAATTGATTAGAAGCGGAGCCTTGGAGAAAGAATATAATATCTACCCCGCTTACAATGATGTCAGAGATGCAAAATTGAAATGTTATCCTGCAAACATAACAGTGGAGGACTATTCAGCTTCAGTTCCTTTAAAAGATTTAATGACTCATACTTTGCAAAGAATCTGTGCAGTTCAGGAACCTGTGCTAAGGCACTTGATATTGAACGACAAAGCAATAAAAACAATGACACTAATGTGTAAGGCTGGTTTTGATGGTGCTACTGGCCAAAGCATTTATAAACAAGTTTTATCAGAACCCGACATTAACAGAGATTTAAAGCGTGAAGAATCATTATTTATTACTTGTCTTGTCCCATTGGATTTGACTGGATTTAACAACAGCAACGAAAAGGTGCCTATTTGGAGAAATCAAAAGTCGTCCTCCACAGCCTATTGTAGACCCATAAGATTTGCATACAAAATGGAATCCAAGGAATCTGTGATTGAAGAAGATCAGTACATTAAAAGTGAGATAGAAAGCTTGGGTATGATTTTATTAGAGGTTTGCGGATCTTCTATTGAAGTGAATTGTATTATTGAACTTACGATGATTGATGGGAAGGTTCAAACAATATTATCTGAAAAAAATAACTCATACCAATGCTGTTCAGTGTGTGGTGTCTCTCCAAAAAATATGAATAGTCTTGATATCCTTAATATAGATTATACTAACAGAGAGTTCAAATATGGTCTTTCCAGTCTTCATGCATGGATTCGATTTTTTGAGATGTTATTGCACATTGCATATAAAAAAGAAACAAGAAAGTGGCAAGCAAGATCTAAAGAACACAAAGAAAAGGCATCTGTAGCTAAACAAAAGATTCAGACTGATTTTATGAACAAAATGGGACTTGTTGTTGATTTCCCTAAAAGTGGTGGTTCTGAAACAAGCATATGAACAAACAGCTGAAATTCTGGGTATTGACCAAAACCTTATATTCAGATTTTACATTATCTTGGTAACGCTCTCTTCAGGATATGAAATAGACTGCTTAAAGTTCAAGGATTATTGTTTTGACACTTTTAGACTATATGTGTCCCTTTATCCATGGTATTACATGGCTCAATCAGTTCACAAAGTATTGATACATGGACATGACATAATTAAAAGCCTTACATTACCCATCGGACTTATGTCAGAGGAAGCTCAAGAGGCTAGAAATAAAGACTTTAAATCTTATCGCGAAAATTTCAGCCGAAAAATATCCAGAAAAGCAACAAATACTGATCTTATCAATAGACTCCTAGTTTCCAGTGATCCTGTTATTTCATCATTGCGTAAATCAACATCACACCAAACAAATCATAAAGCATTTCCTTCAGATGTTTTACAATTACTTAAACAATCTTCGAACGATATTATTGTTTTATAATTTTTTGATGTAATTTAAAATTGATAACGTTTTCTTGCACTATTTTTTGCTTTTATTATTCCTAAAACATTATTTACCTAAATATTCAATTTTTATTCAATATAGGTGGGTCAAAAATCCGATAAGATATTCAAATATCAATTTACCACTTTGTAACTAAGGAAAGTATCCGGTAACTAAGCAATATAAGTATCCATAACAACTAAATTTAAAAAATTATCACTTTTGTAAGAAGTGTGATCTCATATTGGTACTCATGCCAAATTTAGTGAATATAGCACTTATAAAATATCTGCAGATAACAAAAGTAGGTTGTTGCTAAGCAAAATAAAGGTATCCATAGCAACGAAATAAAAAGATATTACCTTCATAAAAAGCGCAGACATCATATTAGTACTCATACTAATTTTAGTGAATATAGCACTAATATTAAATTAGTTATGAATTTTGTCCAGTAAAAGTGCATTCTGGCCCACTGTGCCCCGTGTCAATCAGCAATCTACAAGGCTATCTACACGAGAGTTGCTCCGGTGAAGAAACACGTGGTGGGCAAGCTTCATCCGGAGAAGTGGAGCATACACTTTGACGGCAAAAACATTGAGGGCCTTGAATATCAGGCGGTGGTCCTTAAGAATGAATATGCAGAAATTAAGTTGAGTGCGCTAAAATTGAACGATGGGAAAGCTCAAACAATTGCAGAAGGACTCCAGGATGTGTTAGATAAGTTCAACCTGTGGGTATTAGTTGTGATGACTGTTGTCTGTTGCCGACACAGCAATTGTGAATACCGGCAAGAAGACAGGTGTTGTTGTTCGGCTACAGCAAATGTTTGAAGAGAAAGGTCACCTCAAACCCAAGTTCATCAGTTACCAGCACCATGTGCTAGACTGCGTTTGTCATGGACGATGAGCTCCATGGGTTGACTAAATCACCAAACATCGAGTATTTCTTTGTGCAGGATTTGATGAGCAATTACGATAAATTGAAAGCAGCCTTCAGCAACGGTAAAACTGAGATTAAGAAACAGGCGGCTGGAGAGATGACATGTAGTTTCTCTTCACTCGTGTCTTCCGTTACTTAACTGAGAGGAGTGAGATTCCCTTCGTGAATTTAAAACAGATCCCAAACATCAGCAATGCACGCTGGAACTCTCGTGCCATTCTAGCCCTTCTTGCGTTTATTTTATTGCTAGAAACCCAGATCAGGTTGCGTAAAATCTGTTTATTTATTTCTTACTCATTGGCTGACCATTCTTTCAGCAGTCAATTGTTCCGCGTTGAAGATTTTGAAGAACTATCTGAAGCTCTCAATGACTAACCAAAAGCTCTTAATTGCTTGAAAACCCACTGGAAAACAGACTCTCCAATCAACATTGCCCGAAGCAACCAGTGGTGTGAGCGTGCCATCAAAGTTATGCAAGAATTGCACAACTCCTGCCGCAACAAGGACAACCTCCCACTGAGATTCATCCTTTCTAATGACATTATTGTAAGTATTTGACTTCCTTGTGCTTTTGATGATCCTATATAATGTTGTATGCATGTAACTCTACAACTTGTGTTCAATTTTGTATCTGCTTACTGTAACTTCAAAAATTGGGCCAAAAAGCTAATAAATAAAATTTATAAAATTATTTTGTGCGTGAGGTTTTATTTATCAAATCGCCTTGAATGTATTATTTTATTTAATCTTAAATAAAAGCTAATCAAATTATGAGACAGGGAAACGAGGTTGTATAAAAGATATCACCCTAATATATATATATATATATATATATATATATATATATATATATATATATATATATATATATATATATATATATATATATATATATATATATATATATATATATATATATGTTGTAGATAAGAACTTAGAACTATATATAGTGTAGATAAGAACTTGCTTAAGGTTACTCTGTTATAAATGAGAAAAAAAACAGTGCAAGACAATAATTTGTCTGACTTTTTTGCTAAGTTTTGCAAAGTTCGGGTAGAAAAACAAGAAAACTTCATAGTTTTCGCTCATAAATATTAATGCATTATTATAATATATTATTTCTATATATATTATTATATATATAATATACTATTTAAATATAAATATATTTATTGCTCCGTAAAAAAAAAAAAAAAAAAAAAAATTAAAAGCAGAGGAATTTAAAAAATGCTGGTATTTTGCGTCTGCAAAATATCGAAATAAGCGTATAAATACAATAGCCTTGGTTATGGCTTCGTTGAAACTTTTTTTTTTGAGAAAAAAGTGATAATATGGGCAAAGGAAAAAAAATTAGAGAATCTAATGAAGAAGGTGAATGCTTTTTATGAAAATCTGTTCATTTTATCTGTAGATTTAAAAGAGGGAGCCGTTAACCAGTTACTTTTTAAACAATTATTAAGAAATTAAAAATAAAAAAAATTGTATTACAAAGAATGTTTTTTTAAAAAATCAAAATATAATGTTACATCTAAAAATATTCTGTATAGCATAAATACCCAACTTTTTTTAGCCTTCCCTATTTTTTTATTAAATTAAAATTTATATTCTAAAAAATTACGCGATAAAATGGTAAAACCATCAAAAAATAAATTACATTAGAGTGAATAATCAAGTTCAAAAAATTAGCATTAAAAATTCTAAATATCTAAGATAAAAAGATCAATCGACGTTATATAATTGAAATAAGGTTAATAGGCTTATTTATTATGCCTAATTATTCTATTTGTAAAATCATACCTTAGATAATATAAATAATAATAATGATAATAACAATAACAAAAATAATAATAATAATAATAGTAGTAATAATAATAATAAACAATTAAAAATTAATATATATATAAATATATATATATATATATATATATATATATATATATATATATATATATATATATATATATATATATATATATATATATCACATTAACATAACATTCACCCTCCTCTTAAAAGTGTCCAGGTGTATAAATTAAGATTTCTGGTGCTTTAGAAATTCGTGAAGATCTATGAGGAAGAATGTTTATTTGCTCAATAGGGTTCACATTGTTTTCTAGTTCCTTCTTGGTGTTTAAAGGAGTTTCATTGCTACCATTAGGGGTTAGAGGATAGTTATCAGTGGCTGTTACTTTTAAATTGTTGTTTGATGTTTGTATTATAGGTCTTGTTCTAATGGAAGTTGTTTAGTAGACAGCGTAGTCTCATGACCACAAGAAAATCTCACACAAGCATAATGAGGATTTGCTTCAATGAGCCGAACCTCATTTACTGAATCTTCATATTTACTTTGCATTGCATTTCTTTTTATAGGTGCAGGTCCTGGGTTGACAAGCCATGATGGAATTGAGGACTCAGATGATGATCTTATTTGAAAATTGAAAAGATGTTCGTGTCGACTACAATTAGTAGAAGTATATAATAGAGATCTTGTACCATGAAGTGCATCAGGTAGAACTCTTTTCCATGATGATTTTGAGATTTTAGAGTGAGTAAAATTGACTTTCAAATAATTTCATTGTATCTTTCAACTTGCCCATTTCCGGTCAGATTGTAAGGGGTTGTTTTGCTAGTGGCGATCTCTTTTGATCAGAACCAGTGCTTTAATTCAGATGATATTAATAAGGATCCGTGATCAGAATGAACATAGCTAGGCATGCCAAACATGGAAAAAAGGTCAGCTAAACAGTTAATTATTGTCTGAGTTGTCATATTTTTTACAGGATAAGCAAAGGGAAAACAGGAGTATTTGTTTACAATTGTTAGCATATATAGTTTAGGGGTTGAAAAAGGTAATGGATCTTTGCTGTCAATAGATATATGTTCGAAAGGCTGAGTTGCTTTAATTAAGTACACATCATTTGGGCGATAGTACTTGGGTTTTATTTCTTTACATGCTCTACAATTTTCACATATTTTCTTTACATCTTCTACTGAATAAGGGAGGTTTCTTGATCGAATAAAATAATGAAGGCGAGTAACGCCAGGATAGAAAAGTGTAGCATGCAGATCTTATAATGATTCTGAACTTATTGCTGCACATCTAACATGAGTAAATAATCTGGATCACTATTACATTGGCCTGGACGATAATGGATATTATAAGAATATGGAGACAAGGCTATTCTTGCATATTCTTATCAAAACATTATTTAATCATTCTTTATTTTACTGCTTGATTTATAATCATTCATAAATGCCACAGACCGTTTGTCAGTGATGAGAATAAAATGTCGACCCAAAAGAAAATAGTGTCAATGATTTATGGCTTCGACTATCGCTTGAGCTTCTTTCTCCACTGATGAATAGTATTATTCACTCCCTTGAAGGATTCATGAGTGGAAGGCAACAGGCCTTCCATCCTGGTTAAGTGTGGCGGATATGGCAAAATCAGAAGCTTCAGTCTCTACAGTAAAAGGTATATACCTCTCATCAATGGTTTGCATGGAAGATTGAACAAGCTCATTTTTTAATGTTTCAATTGCTGGTATTTACTGCTGATTGAGTGGGAATTGAGTGACAGATTTCAAAGGTTTAATTTTATCGAGAACTTTCTTATCCATTTTGCATACTATAAGAACATTCCAATAATACCCTGTAAAGACTTTATATTATCAGGTGGAAGTAACTCAATGAGAGGAGCAAGTCTCTGAGGATCAGGTTTTAAAGAGCCATAAGATATATGGTAACCTATAAAGTCTAAAGTCTTAGTTGAAAATATACATTTCTCTTTATTAAATGTAATTCCAGCATCAATGACAGCTAGTCTGAACTTAAACAGATTTTTATCATGTTCTTTTTGACTATTACCACATATTATAATGTTATCAATGAAAGGAAAGCAGTCAGTTAGTTTATATGTTTTAACAAAGTCAACTATTTTGCATTGAAAACATCTATTAATAACTCCAAAGGGCATTCTAATATATTGCCACAACTTAATAGCTTCGAAAGTAGTATATCGTTGATCTCTTTTGGGTAAAGGTATTTGGTAGTATGCTGACTGAAGGTTGAGAGTACTATAAATTTTGTATTTGGAAATTATGCTTACAATCATTTCAATCTTAGGTAAAGGATATGCGCCCAATTGGGTATACTTATTAATAGTTTCAAAATAATCAACTACTATACGACGTTTAGTCTTTTCATTTACTACTAAGACCTGAACCTACCAAAGTGAATTACTTGGCTCTATTGTTCCTGTTTGGAAGTGAATTTCAGATTTAATAAATTCTATCTCTTTGAGAATAATTTGTAGATCTAGTGGCAATCAGTTGACAATCTTTCGTGAAATTAGCAAACAATTCAGGAGGTTTGGTTTTCATTGTTGTTAAAGCTGCAAATGTTATGGATGATCTTTTCCCAACATACTTAATGGTAATACTCTCATGCAACTCCTAAAAATCTGTGCTAAGAATAATATCTATACATAAGTTAAATAGCATGTAACTTGACTTTGTTATAGATTTTGTTTTAAAGAGTTATTGAAGCATAACAATATCCATCTGATTTTGCTGATAAAGAAGCTGATGCCATTCCGATTATACTCTATTCATAAAAAACATCTAAATTGAGTAGAGCCATTAGTTTATTGTTAATGAAACTTTTGTTTGTACTCCCACTATCAATTAAAGTTTCTCCTTTATACTTATCATTAATAATGATATTATGAATGACTTTAAAGAGAGAGTTTGCTGAAGCTGATATAGTGGCACAGAAGTAATCATCATCAATTTTAGGAATACCAGCAGAAACATTAGATGATCTGCAAAGTTTTTCAAAATGACCAATCGTTTTTACATTTATGACAGATAGCTTCATGAGCAGAACATATATATCACATTATGTATGTATATCACATTAACATAACAGACAACTCTATGTTATCTATGAAAAAAAAAAGAGAAACTTTTAAAGTACAGAATTTTAAAGTATGAGCAAAACAAATTGTCCTTAAGTTTACATATAAGAAAAGTTAAGAATATCAAATTGCGAATTTTGAAAAAAAAAAGAAAAAGAAAAACAGAAGCAATTTATTATTAAGAAGAAGATTAATGACAAAATTAAGAAAAATGATAATTAAAAAAACAAACTTTTTTAAAGTTGTCAAAAATGTTGTTTTATATGTAGATACTTTCTACCCAAACTCAAAGTTAATTTATTTTCTAAAGCTATAATATACTTAATACTGAATTGTATAATATAATTTTGTTACATTGTATATTTTGTTATATTATTGTATGATATTGTGATACTTATAATAGTTATATTTGATTTTTAAAAAATTCGAAATATTTAGAATTATTAGTTTAAAATTTATGAATCAAAAACAATCAGTTTTTTGACATAAAGTTTATATTTTTAAGTTTTTGATGGTAATTTTATTTTTTTAAAAAAAGTTTATATTTTGAATTATATTTTTATTTTAGTTGAAGAAAAACCTCTGCCAAGGCTTGTTTTGAAAGTAGATCAGGAGAAAAAATTGAAAGATCCAATAAAAGAGCATGATTTATATCAAAAAAGCAAGAGATTTAAAGAAGGATCCACACTTTCGGAAAGTGAACACACTCATCATAAGAAGAAAAGAAAAAAGCACAAAAGAGCTAGAAATGAGGAGGTTTGTAAATTTTAACTTTTATTAAACTTTAAAGTTGTTTTGTTTTTTAAAATAATAGTCTTTGCATTAGAACTTAACTTTGTCCCTAGAAATACTATACTAAAATAACATTGTTTGTTAAAATGTTACAAGTCAAATATTGTAGGTGACAACATGCCCTCTATTAACTTTAATAATAACAATGGAATTATGATTTATTAAGGAGAATTTATTGTCTTGAACAGAAGATGCAATTTTTGGGAGATCTAATAATAACTTAATCTAACTATTGACAACATATGTATGTATATATATATGTATATACATATATATATATATATATACAACCCTTAGATGTTGTCCGAAAGTTTTTTCGATATTTTGTTGACAAAAAGTAAAAATTAAAATGCAAGACCGGAATTTTTTTTTTTTAATAATGATAGACTGCCTGCCCCAACCAAACCCTCAGTCGATGTAGCAGCACTCCCTTGCGGGTCAGGCTATTTGTCAGTCGATGTAGCAGCACTCCCTTGCGAGTCAGGCTATTTGTCAGTCGATGTAGCAGCACTCCCTTGCGAGTCAGGCTATAAGATAGTCGATGTAGCAACACTCCGCGCATGATTTACAGAAAAAAAATAAAAATAAAAACATTTTATTAAAAAAAATAAAAATAAAAACATTTTATTAAAAAAAATAAAAATAAAAACTTTGTTTATATTGTTAAAAACATTCAAAATGTTATAAAAACATTCAGAATGTTTTTAAAAACATTCTGGTCAATTAAATTTGCGTTTTTGTGGTTTTTTTAAAAAACGATTAATTTGTAATTAAATTAATGGTTTTTACTTTCGTCCAACACGGAAATGTTGGACGAAAGTCAAAAGTAATTAAAAGTGACGTATGTGTTGGCGTAAGAATCACTTTTTTCCTTCCGCTCTTCCTAAAGCCAACAAACTATAGATCTATATATATATATATATATATATATATATATATATATATATATATATATATATATATATATATATATATATATATATATATATATATATATATATATATATTATATATGTATATATGTATATATGTATATATGTATATATGTATATATGTATATATATATATATATATATATATATATATATATATATATATATATATATATATATATATATATATTGGGGTGCATCACAAAATAACAATTTAAAAAATTGATTTTGTCTGACACCTAATTGTGTTCTATATATCAAAAAAACAAAAACTTTCAAAAATTTTAGAATAAGAAATATTTTTAGAGGTCCCCCGACACTCTTGAATATTTGACCAGTCCCTAATATTTATAAAATATATAGTTTTTTAAAAGTAGGTCGTGTTGGGTCTCAAATTAAGCGAAATTTTTAAAAAATTTCAAAAATAATAATTAAAAAAAGAAAAGAACATTTTATGTTTCTCTGCTATGTATATATAAAACTACAAAAAATCATCTTTTTCATTTTTATTTTAAAAATGTCATATTTATTGCAGTAAAATCTAATGTGAATTTCTTTTAATAAAATGATGATTATTTTTAAAATTTTTATAAAATATCACTTAATTTAAGACCCAACATGACCTACTTTTAAAGAACTATTTTTTTGAAATCATTAGGGACTGGTCAAATATTCAAGGGTGTCGGGGGACCTCTAAAAATATTTCTTATTCTAAAATTTTTGAAAGTCATTGTTTTTTTTATATAGAACACAATTAGGTGTCAGACAAAATCAATTTTTTATATTGTTATTTTGTGATGCACACTAATATATATATATATATATATATATATATATATATATATATATATATATATATATATATATATATATATATATATATATATATATATATATATATATATATATATGTATATATATATATATAATATATATATATATATACATATATATATATATTATATATTTTATATATATATATATATGTATATATATATATGTATATATATATGTATATATATATATATATATATATATATATATGTATATATATATATATATATATATATATATATATACATTCACATAACACGCACACACACTTTTTATCGTAGAATACAGAGATTAAAACTGCGTTTAGACCTGAATAAAAAGTACCTTAGTATAACTAAAATATATATTTTAACTTAAGGTTTTACAAAATATATATGTATGTAAATGTGTGAGTGGGTGGGTGGAAGTGTGATTATAGTTGTGTATATAATTGTATTTTTTTTTCTGAAGAGTCTTTTACACTTATTAAATTATAAAATAAATGTTAATAACATTATTACATGAAGTGTAATGTGTTTTGCATTTTATTTTGATGCATTCACTGTTAGGAGCATATATGTATATAAAATACTTCACTTGTAACTTTCTGTGCCACTCAAAAAAATTACTATTAAGAGCTGCAAGCATCAATTCAAGCCATGGATTACTAAAGGAATAATAAAATCAACTTAAATTCGAAATCTTATCCAAGGGAAAATGTTAAAGATAAAAGATCTAATAATTATAATTAAACTAAAATCTTTAAATGCTATAAATATACCATAATTAATCTGATAAAATTGTGTAAAAATATATATTTCAAAAAATTATTTTCAGAAAATGTAAAAAATCTTTGTGAAACCTGGAAAGGCATAAAAAGTCTAATAAATGTCGAAAATGTCAATAATATAACTCCAAATTGCTTACAAGTTAACGAAACATACATAACTGGACCAACTCTAATCTGCAAAGAATTCAATAACTTTTTCACAAATGTAGCTCATAAACCTATTTCTAAAATTCACTCATCTTACATTAGCTATAAAAATCTTAAACATCTAAATCTTCATAGTTAACTGATATCTCCAAAAACCATTCTGAAATCTAATCACTTATATCTAAATTGAAACCTAAAAAATCAATAGGTCCTAACAGCATCCTCACAAACATTTTTACTAATTTTAATTTTGAATTTTCTCATATTCTCTCCAAGCTATTTAACATCTCCTTTTTAAATAAAATTTTTCCTGACATTTGAAATGATCTTGTGTCATTCCAGTATATAAAAATGGGCTCAAAACTCTCATGTACCAACTATAGACCAATTTCAATTCTATCTAACATTAGCAAGCTCCTTGAAAAACTAATGTGTTCTAGATTATACTCATTTTTGAGTTCCTTTAACTGTTTAAATGAATTTAAGTTTGAATTTCGATCAAAACACTATCCTTGTCATGCTTAAATAAGTATAACCGAAAAAATAAAAAAGACATTGAATACTGTTCATTTCTTTGGTGGTGTTTTTATCCATTTTACAAAAAGCTTTCAATACTGTTAATCATACCACTTTAATTTCTAAACTTGAACATTATGGAATCCGAGGAGTTGCTTGTAATTGGTTTTAATCTTATCTCTCAAATTGAAAGCAGTTTGTTAGCAATAATGGTTACAAATTAAATAACACATAGTTTGTGGTGTTCCCCAGGGTTCTGTTCTATTGTTTTTGATTTATATTAACGATCCAAATAATTCTGTCCACTTCTCATCAGTCAATTTGTTTGCTAATGATAATAATATCTTGCATATTAATAATTCTCATTATTCCTTGTGTAAGAATATAAACTTAGATCTAAAAGGTTTAGTTCATTGGCTAAATGCAAACTTAATTTCTTTGAGCTTGGAAAAAACTGAAATTAATTTTTTTCATCTCCAAGATAAAAACTTTTGTACAACATTCAAAACAAACATATAACTAAAATTAAAAATAGTAACAGACATTTATATCTAACACACCTTGTTAAATATCTTGGTATTTTTAAAGATTTGAACCTCTCATGGAATTTTTATATAGGTGCACTCTGTTAAAAAAATTAATTGAGCTAATGGCGTTCTTTCAATAATTTTCCATTATGTTGATAAAACTATGTTTAAGAATCTGTATTTTGCAATTTTTCAATCTCATCTCAACTACTGTTGTCAGGTTTGGGGACGAGTTGGCAACTGTAATATAAATAAATTGTTATCAGCTCAGGGTCAATCAATCCAAATAATAAATTTTCAACTCCATAAAACAGAAAGATCAAAACAAGATTTTTATTCAAAACAAAGAAAATTTAAACAAATTCTAAAAAAAATTATTTTAATTTTTTTATCATTATTAACTTCTTTTAGTTTTCTTATTTTTCTATATCTTCTTATTTCTATTTTTATAGAAACTTTATTGTTTTTTGTCATTATTTTTTATTATTTTTATTACTGCTATTTTTATTATTACTATTACTATTATGATTATAAATACTATTATTTTTGCTGTTACTTTTGCTCTATTATTGAATAAAGTTGTTATTGTTAATGTTATTATTTTTTAAATTAATACTATTAATATAATTATTTGGTGTCACTTCTTTGATCAGGTTTTTCGAATGAGTGACTACTTCCTTGTCAATTCATTATTTATATTTATTCTTAATAATGGTGTTATGATTTTATTATTTATAGTATTGATATTGTTATTATTATTATTGTTATTATTATTATTTTTATTATTATATTATAATTATATGATTGTAAATTTTGAGGAAAATAAATATCTTGTTGTTGTTTCCTATTGCAAATGACTTCCTATTCTAACTTTAATTTAATTTGTTACACTCCCCTTTTGTCATCATGACCACTACACCTTACAGACTATAACATTCAGGTGCCTTTTGTGCGTACTCCTTTGCCACATTGGCGTCTTGTTTGTGTTGTCTTATGACAGCATAAAATACAGTTCCTTATCATCTTATCCAATAACTGCCTCAAGTATGCTGCACAGAGCTCTTTTTATTGTTCTTTTGACAGTTTGATGACATTGCTCTGCCTGATAGTATGTAGGCATACTTCAAGTTTAACATTCCACTTATACAAGCATTTTAAACGCTTTGGAATGCTATATCAATGTCTGCCCAAATTTTTGTCTGGACCTTTTGTTTGAGAAATATAGTGTTTAATTCTTGAATAATACATGCACTTGATCTTTAAGATGGTGCCATATTGCATACTGTGTAAGTCCATAGTTGATTAGGCTAAAATTGTGCTGCCCCTAATAGTGATTTATATCCATACCAATACCAAATTATTATTATTCTCTTCGTTAAACTTACTTTATTATTATATGATTGCTATTATTATTATTTCATTGGTGTTTACGTTAGATTAGTACTCGTACTATTATTAAATAACCATGAAATGTAAAAATTTTTATTTCAGAATATACTGTTATTGCTATTGTTGTTGTTATGCGAGTTAATGATTGGTTTGATGTTTTACATGCAACTGTAACTCACTTTTAGAGTATTTCTTTAGAAATCCTTGTGGTATTTATGACCTACTGGGATATGATTGTCGATTAAATCCAAAAAGTTAGCAGAGTTTTAATAATCCCACTTGCTGCCATTTCAGAGAGTTTATCAACCATTTTTAAACAACTGTCAGGCACTCCAGTCAGTCAAGTTAAACTTATTTTACTATATTTGTAATAATATAGTAAAATAAGTGAAAACTGGCTTACAATTTAGTCTATACATTTTCAAATGGTCAAGTACACATTGAATAGGTACCATTTTTTCATTCACAAAAATATCAAAAATGTATGATGAGTTTCTTTTCCAGATTTTTTTGTCTTGCGATAGAACTTTTCCCAACGTCTCATTATGACTGGCACAACGTTTAGACCAAATTCCAAATGTGTTAAGCAAAACCTTTGTCCACAAAACATGTAAGCTGAAGATAAATCAGTTATCAAAACACAGGAAGACATTTGTGTCTTCTTGTAATTTAATTTTTTGTATAAATTGAAGTTTTATTACTTTAATCATTCATTTTTTATGAGTCTTTATTGATAAAACAGAGTGTTAAATGAAAAAAATTTTGTTAAGTGATTTTCTACTAATTGTAATTGCTCTGTTCTTTTAAGAACATTGAGCACTCTATTTTGTAGAATCATTTAAAAGTTGTTTATATATATATATATATATATATATATTATATATATATATATATATTATATATATATATATATATATATATATATATATATATATATATATATATATATATATATATATACATACATATAAATATATATATATATATATATATATCTGTGTGTTTGTGTTAAAGTTCTGGCTACAGAACTGAAGGTCTGTGGTTTGAAGCTGGCTCTGGGTATATATGCATCATTGGTAATGAAGGAGGCATGAAAGTTTTTGCAAAGTTGGTAAAAAAAAATTGTTTTTATAAAAGATTTTTGTTAATTTCTTTTTTGTGTGGTTTTTACAGTCAGAAAGAAAGCAAAAGAAACAAGTAGATACTGAAAATGTTGACTTAGAGCCTGTTATGAAGAAAATACACATAAAATTTTCAAAGTGAGTTTTTTAATAAATATAAGAAGTTCTTTGGTTTATTCAATGTTGGCATTTTTTAAATTAAATTAATTTATTTAATTTTGACTTTTTATTTAAATAGAGAAGAAGAGAAACTTCAAAAAGAAGCAGAAGTATCTCCATTAAATAATGTTAAAGTATCTCCATTGTGTTTGTGTTTGGAAAATTTGCACAGAAATTTGCAGAGGTACTTATTTTAAATCAATTTTTATGTACAGTTTAAACCCAAACCCTCAGTTGATGTAGCACCACTCCTTTGCATGTTCTACCTAGATAGTTAGTCAATGTATGTACTGAAGTCTTTGCTTATATGTTCTGGACTGATTACATATTTGTTGAAAATGTTAATGGACAGAAAAAAAACTGATACTGCTACTGATGCTAATTAAAATATTGTTAGCAATATTTAAAATTAAGATCATCACAACTGCCCTGCTACTGATAACATATAATCCAGTTTAATCTGCACTTTGTCATACTTCCTTGTTGGACTTGCACTTCTAGGCAAGAGTAAAGAGAACTCAACTCTGTCTAAAGACACCCCTGCCTTGGGAATCTTGGTTAATAAAAAGTTTGACATGGTGTCCTGATAAAAATACTCATATTGGGTAGGTGTTTATATCCTGCTACTGTTTCTATTGTCTTGCTACAAGATTTTCTTGGCAAGAATTTTGAGGTAAGCACAAAATTTTGCGCTCAGCCCTAAAGTTTTGCCTACCAGTTGACAGAAATTTATGATGAACACTGGATTTTCTTGATTCTTCTCATGGGTGTAATCGCTATGCAACTCTCATGGTAGTGGCTATGCAACTCTTACTGCCATTTTCTAATTGCAGTACAGCTTTAAAAACTATAAACACAATTTATTTCAAAGTTGGCATTTGCTAAAACTGTCTCTCTTTTTATTTAGCTTGCCATTTTCTTTCTTTTATATCCTTCTTTATTTCTAAAAATCTCTGTTTTGTTCTTGTATTGAACACTGTTGTAATATTTGGACTGGTTTTTCTAATAATGACATTTTTAATTTAAGCTAGGTCTAAAAATGTAAGTGACTGTTACACAAATATTTTCAGTAATGTATTGAATTTAGTATTTTCAGCTTATATTTATTTTTACAATACAGGATAAAAAATCTGTAAAAAACCAATTGACTGAAAATTCAACAAAATTAAAAAAGACCAATGTCAGTGCTGATTAAATTGTACATCAACTTTGTGGAAAATCCAGAAAAATCCAAAAAATCTGCAGGTATTTTATAATACAAAATCATCCAATTCTTTCACCTGTAGGTCTTGCTTCAATATTATCTGTTTTAGAGGTTGCTTTTTTCCTGGTTTATTCAAAACACAAATCATTCTGAAAGTTATTTAATCAGATACATTTGAATATAAAAAAGCAACAAAAAAAATTTTTTTATTAGTACCACTAATGCCAATGGAATTTTTTTAATGCTGCCTGTGGAATTCTCAGCATCCATATTTTAGATACTGAAGCATACATAACTTTTTCCACCTACCATGCTTGATGGAGGCCAGCCAGAATCTTAGCAGAAACACCACAAGTAACAATGCCATCAATATTAAAAAAAATAAATAGACAACTCTAACAATTCTTTATAATCATCATGTGGTATGCATTATTGTCATAAATTTTTACTTAATGCAACCATATCTTTGTCAATATTGAAAACACAGTTGTAAATGTAACATCATCAAATATTCTAATTTGATAGTTATCTTTATCAATGATACTCTATTTACTCTGGAATTGCTTCAAAATTATGACATCTGGACTCTTGGAATGTCCAACAGAAGGAAGAACAGCTACTTTAAGCATGATTTTAAAAATATAGAGACTAAATGCAAGTCAAATAATTTTTTTTTCCATTTTCTGTTTAAGAAGAATGCATGTACCTTTTTTTATCCCAGAATTTACTAAATTTGTGTCAAAACACAAACATTTCGCTTGATTTTTAATGCCCTTTGAAACTGAAGATTTATAATCTGTTGATGCACATGCTTCTCTGGTTTCTGATGGAAGCTTTAGAACAACAAGAAGTTGATCCATACATTGGCCAGACACAAGATTTAAAGACAGACAACATTTTTTTACCATTAATGTCTTGCAGCAATGAGTGGAAGGTTAAAAAAACTGTGGCTTGCACTCCTGAAGACTTTTTGCCATTTTTTTTTTATGAAATACCAAATGATATTAAAATTTCATAGATTGCAACTACAAGATTGAATTATAGGAATCAACTTTTTCATCACTCAGTTTAAGAATTGAAGACATGTCAAAAATAGTTTTTTTTTTTTGGGATTTAAAATATCATCTTAATTTGGTTTTGTAGTTGTTTCTTTGTCACTTTCACCTAAATATTTTTTTTGTTGGCGCAGATATTAGTTTGTTGCTTACACTTTTTGTTGACACATATTTTTATTTGTTGCTAACTGGTACAGCAACCAAATATTTTTTAGTTGACTTAGATTTCGTTATTTGTTATTTGTTATTTTCAAATAATAAGGATATAAATAGAGTAATTTTTTCTTTATGATTTTTGTTTATTTATCATTTTCTTCTTTTGAATTTTTTGATGTTTTTTTGTTCTTGAGTTTTTTATTTATTTTTGGCCAATTATTAAAAATATTAGTCAAAAATAAAATTAATAGTCAAAAATAAAAACTAATTACTCTATCATGTCTTTACATATTTAAGTACTTAAAATACTCCCTACATTTGTTTCATTATTGTGTTAATTTGTTTTGATAAATTCAAAATTTATTTTGAATGCTAGTTGTTTTATTAATATTACATATATTTTTAGGAAAGATATTTATGGAATCTTTACAAATCCTGTTACCGACTTAATTGCACCTGGCTATTCTAAAATCATTAGGCAACCAATGGACTTCCAGACAATGGCACTCAAGATTGAACGAAGCGAATATGCATCTATTGAATCATTTAAGGTTATTTTGTTTTTAATAATTAGATTTTAAATTAAATTTTTTTTTTTTTATAAATCATAGCAAATTTTTTTTGTTTAGTCTTTACATTTCTTTTTTTTTAAAGTGTTGCCTGAAAGTATACATTTTAAAACTTAAAGCAAGCAAAGTCTATTAGTACTGTGCTGACTTTAATATTCAGTGATATATTGAATTATAATTTTTTTTTTTAATATTTATTTTGACATATTTAAAGGAGAAGAAAAATATATGTATGTTTTTACACAATTCATTCAAGTAAATTTTAGTTTAAGGACCTTTTTTTATATATATATTCTTTAAAGATCTTCGCTTCCAACAAGGCTGCAAGCAACCACTAATTAGAAATGGAAGTTACTGGAAGAGAAAAGATGAAGATTGTAGAGCAAGATAACGATTGATAGACGACTTGGAGGGTTGCAAATGAAATGAATCAGGAAAGCAAGATGAAGGAAGCAAATTCCAAAGAACTGATGTTTAAGGAAAAAAACTAGAAGAATAAGAGCACTTAGGAACAGTCGTAGAAAAAGAATGAGACTTAATTAAATGATGAGTAACACGAGAATGAATTTTAGTTGAAAGCACAGGAGATGCTAACTCTTTAGAGCAGTGTCTATTATAGTATTTGTAGAAAAGAGAAAGAGAAGCAACATTACGACGATGTGATAATGGTTGGAGGTTGGTTGCAAGAGCAGGTCCAACTATGTTTACAATGGTTTTTGCACCTTGTCTAAAAGCGAAAGGGCATCATTAGAAGATCTGCCCCAAATATGGCAACAGTATTCCATACAAGGCCAGAATTGAGATTTATAGAGATAGAGAATAGAATCTGGAGTAAGAAAGTGCCAAGCTTGATAAAGAGATGCAACCTTAGCAGATGCTAATTTTGCAATGGATTTGATATATGATTTCCAAGAAAGATCGGAAGTTAGAGTTAATCCTAGAAGATAAAGATTTAAATTATTGCGATAATGATTGGCTGAAAAAAATTGAGTTTTATCTGAATTAAAGTTCACCAGCCACTGTGAGCCCCATGCTGTAGCAGAAGTGAGATCATTTTCAAGCTCAAATGCCCTCTCCAAGCAATCAGAGAGTGTTGGCTTCTTATCATGACAAGAATAAATGGTGTATCATCAGCAAACAATGCCACCTTAGATGCGAGAATATCTGGAAGATCGTTAATGTAAATTAAAAAGAGTACAGGGCCAAGGATTGAATCTTGAGAAACCCCTGAAGTTACAGAATAAGAAGAAGAATGCTGTCCATTGAGGATAACTTTGTACTACGGTTGGAAAGGAAGGATTCAATAATCTTCAAGATGTTACCAGATACACCATAAGAAGAAAGCTTATGGAGAAGAGCAGCATGCCAAACTTTATCAAAAGCTTTAGAAATGTCAAGAGCGATATCTTTAACCACTTCACCTTTATCTAATGCACAATAAAACCTATCGGTTATTGCTGTTAGCAAATCAGCTGTAGAACAAGAAGATCGAAATCCATATTGATGATCAGAAAGTAAGTTATTAGATTCAAGATGAGAGACTAAGTGTTTGATAATTACAAATTTAAAAACCTTGCTTATGATAGGAAGAAGACTAATGGGATGGTAGTTAGACAAATCAGATCGCTTTCTAGAATTTTTAAAAATAGGGATAACAGATGCTACTTTCTAGCAGGCTGGAAAACAAGACTCTGATAAGCACTTGTTAAATAGTTTTGAAAGTAGAGACTACAGCTCCGGAGAACACTTCTGCAAGACTATAACAAGTATGTTGTCCAGGCCACAAGCTGTAGAAGAGTCTAGGCAGGAAATCACTTTAGATACAGAAACTGGAGTGATACGAATGTTAAGCAATAGATCAACCTGTTTGTCGGCTATATCAGGTAAAATGCAACTAGTGGAATCAAGAGATGATATTGATGAAAAGTTAGCAAACAATTCAGTTTTGTCTTTAGGTGAGGTGACAAAAGATCTGAGCTATACAAGAGATGTGAAACTACAGATTTGCCCTTGTTATTGATACTATTAAAGATTCTCCAGAAGTCACAAGAGCCTAATTTTTGTGATGAAATACGAGATTTTATGACCTGAAAATTTGGCGTTAGACAAAACCTTTTTACAGTGGTTTCTAGCAGTAAGAAACAGACATCTGTTTTCTGGAGAATTGTTTTGCTGATAGATATGGAAGTTACGGTTTCGATTGGAAATTGCAGCAGCACAATGTGAGAAAAACCATGGAGATGAGTGAGGCTTGACCTGGAATCATTGAGAGGGAATAAAAGATTTCATGCCAGCTTGAATCCATGAAGTTATATAAGAAGCACATTTGTCAACAGGAAGATGAATGATTTCTACCCAAGTGCCATCACAAAGAAAATCACGGAAAAAGTTCCAGTCAGCTTTAAGGTAGTTGTAAGAGCTATGATGATAGAGGAATTCAGATAATGAAGAAGAATGAGATAATAGTTTTAGAGAGATCAAACTGTGATCAGAAGCACCTAAGGGTAAATGTGGAGAAAATGAGCACTGACTAGGATCAGAAACAAGACATAAATTGAGTAGAGAAGCTAAATGATTCGGGTTGTTTGGAAAGCGAGTTGGAAAGTTGACTATTTGAGTTAGGAATTGAGAAAGGCAAAAGTTGGGGCTTAAATGCCTGCAGAGTCACTGACACTAGAGCCAAGCCATTCAGTGTGATGAGCATTAAAGTCACTGACATTAACAATTTTGGCTGATGGATAAAGAGAGAGGGCTTGGTCAATATGATCAGAAATAACATGTGCAGTCTTAAGGAGAGCGATATAGAACAAAGAGAAAGGCGATAAAGTGAAGTGGTGCTAAATGAAAGCACATAAAAGAATAGTCTTTGAATTCAAACCTAGTTTCCCGACAAATGGGTGAATGCATACGAATGTAAATGCCCAGGTCAAGCATGTGACTATTAGAGTCTTTAGGAATTAAAGGAAGATAACCATCAACACTAAGATCACAAGATGAGACAGCTGAGCTCAAATTAGTTGCACAAAGAGCAAGTAGGTCTGGTGAACTTTGCAAGAAACAAGACTCAACAGAAGAAAAGTTACTTTAAAGACCACAAATATAAGTGAATGGTAGGTTTAGAGAACTTGGTAATGACAATGGTTTATGACTTATCGTTTATGGTGATGATGATATATAGAAGAAGCCAGTTTGTCATTTTTAAGAATTCACCCAACCCCCACCCCCACCCCCCTTCCATCATTTTATTGGTAGAATCGCCTCTCTCTCTCTCTCTCTCTCTCTTTATATATATATATATATATATATATATATATATATATATATATATATATATATATATATATATACATACATATCTATATACAGACTTGTTAATATGTTATAGTTAGCTACAATAATGCAGAGTTGATAGGCTTAAACCAAATGGTTTAAATTAATGGTTTAAACCTTGGTTTAAACCATTTTAATGTTGATTTAAAGCTAATTGCAAAAAAAATTTTAAAAAGAAAAGTAAAATAAGGGACTGTGTTTACAAACTTAACTAGACCTTTTATGTAAATGTTTAGAATAAATGTAATTGTTCAAAAGCGCAAAGATACATATAAAAACAAATTTTGTAACTAGAAAATATTTAAAATCTTCGGTTTTTGGTTTTATAATAGACATCAATAGTTACTAATATAATAGATCCCACTCCCACAAAGTTAAACTTGAAAAGGTGCAAAGAAGTGCCGCAAAACTAATTCCAGATCTCAAAATATAAAGAAAGACTTTGGAAATTAAATTTAAGAAATTTAGAAAATCACAGAACTAGGAAGGATTTTATATACAACTATAAAGTATATGTGCACCAGCTTCTGATGAAGGTATAACAAGCAATTTAAAGGTGAGAAACTGATGATGAAGAATGGAGGAACTGATGGAGGATGGAGAGAAACTGATGATGAAGGATGGAGGTTGAATAAGCAGCAAATCTTTTTCTATAGAAAAAGTCTTGACCATAGTCAAAAGACTAAAGTTGAGAAAAAAGGAACATGTTCAGAAATAATCTACAGAGACTCTATGATGTTGTTACAGGGGATAAGTTGTGGTTTTTTTTGAAACAATTATTTAAATTGATAACATGATAGCACTTCATTTTAACATAAAAAGTAATAATAAAGCAACTTTTTAACACTGAAAGCTTCCATGAGTAAGGAAGAATTTAATCAAGTAAAATACACATTACTTATATTTAAATGAAAATGTAACTTAATATATCATTTTTTTAAAATAATGGAATTTAAGTCAAAAAAACAAGATGGTTTCTTTGTTTTGTTCTTTAAAAAAATCTGTAGTTTTTGATTTATTTTGATAAAGCTGTTTTTTTTCAACTCTGCAATAATGTAATAATATCACTAGCAAAAATGTTGTGCTGTCTATACATACCATAGCATCACAGTTAGCAATACTAAAGATCTATTGTTTATTTTTTTAGTAAGCTACAAAGCTTTATTAGCTATCAACTTATTATTTTAAAATTGTTAACTAAAAACCTCCAATATGTATATTCATATAGCTATAGTGATAGGTGATTACAGCCACTTAGTAGTTATGTAGTAACTATCAAAAAAGTTACAGTATGTAGCTATCAATATATCCAACCACATCACTAGCTAAATAGCTACAATATGTAACCATCAACTAGCCTGTTTTTTTTTTTTTTTTTTAATTAACTACATACCTACAATCTTTAGCTATCGATATATCATAATAATATCGATAGTTACAAAGCTGCAATATTTAGCCATCAACTAGCTACAGATTTGTTGTTATTTTGTAGTCAGCAACAATGCTTCAATATGTGGCTAAGGATATATCATAGTAATATTGACAGCTAAAAAGTTTTACCTTTTTTTCTGTCGATATAGCAACACAAATTGCATATATTAATTGCTGAAAACAATTTTTTAATTTTAGGATGATTACATCATAATGTGTAATAATGCAATGAGATATAATGGTTCAGATACTATTTATTACAAATCGGCAGAAAAGATGCTGGCTATTGGATTAAAGATGATGTCAAAAGTAAATACATTTTATATACATAAATTAGGACAAAATGCACATAAATATATACATAAATAAAATTGTAATATAAAGATATAAATATATATATATAAGTTTTTTATGATTTTAATTTGTCAACAAGAGTCGTAATACTAGGTCCGATTTGCAAGCATTTCATCATGTTGCATAGCATATAGTTTACTTTCAATATTTGAATATTTTTTACAATTTCATTTAAAACTCCTTTAAAGTAAACAACTATTGGTTGATTTTTAGTCTCGTCAATTATTGACAATCTATTTAAAAATTTATTAATGGCTTTATAGAATTTCAAGTAAAAATTCTAAGGCTTTTTTTCTAAATAAGCGTGACTTTCAGCTATTTATTATTGTTTTGTTTAAATAAATGTTACTGGCAATTCTTTATAATTGATTTTTCTAAACAAAGTTTTTTTTTTGAAAATCACAAAAATGTTAAACTGTCTATTTTAACTATTGTAATATTTTCAAAATTTCTATACTGTTACGACAATATTGAAATAAAATTTCATTTAGAAAAAGTTGAGAAAACTTCAAAGACTTATTGGTAAACCAATATCTGATTCAGAGGATGAATTGATTCTAGTTGATGAATCTTCAGACATTAATATCGATTCTTACAGCCCTGAAAGATTGCAAAACAAAAAGAAAGATTTTGAAAAAATCAAGTGATATTTTGTTTAACAAATTTAAAATTTTTTTTTAAATTTTTATTCGTTTTTTAATAACAACAATTTACATTAATATTATTCTTTGAAAACATTTAAAATTTAATTTATTCTTACAATTACACTTTTAAATATGCTTTTATAAATAGTGTGTATTTAAATTGTTAACTTTAGAAGAGAGCGTGATTCAATAAAGCATCAAAATTTTGTCAATTCTATTTTGCATGCATCAAAAATTGCTGCCAAAAAATTGTACAATAAATATCCTAGGCAAAAGGTTGGTTTTAAATAAAAAAATCTTAAGTCTTGTTTTTAAAGTAATAACTAACTTGGTACTAAACATTCTTAACTGGTTAACTTGAACTTGTTAACGAATCTTTATTTTAAGTCCTGTTTTATTTTTTGTTTTATTTAGTATGGGTATCTGATGAAGGATAGCCAGGGCAATACCTCATTGAATATTTTAAATCCTGATACAACAGAAGGTAATTCTTTTTTCTTAATACTCCCACCTCAATAGATTTTTATATGAAAGTTTTTAGTATTATTTTATAGATAACAAGACTGCACCAGTTACATTGGGGAAGATAACAGGAAAGCTAACAACTGGAATAACTCTGGACCAAGCTTTCTTTAAAGATGAAAAAAAAAGCAGAAACATACCAGGTTTTGTTATTTATTAGATTATATTTTATTTTATTTATTAATAGTTTCTTCAGTATTTACAAATTAATTATATAAATTAATTTATAAATACTTATAAATTATTAATTTATAAATATTTATAAATAAATTAATTATATAAATTATATAAATTTACAATAAAAAGGTAAATTTAACTTGAAAACTGAAAGGCGATAATAGCTAATGAAAAGTGTGTTCCTTATTCCCTAATTTTTACAGCCAATATACCGTCTTAAAAAATGAAATAAAGTTTTACAATCAACATTCAGCACTACTGATGTTGAAACATTTCAAAGCCATATTAATAGCACAAAAGTTGTTTTTTTTGTTAGGTTCTGGAATTTTTTTGAGCTTAAAAGCAAATCCTTATCTTTCAATCGATAAGCTTCAGTTGCAATTTTGTTAGTGGCTTGATAAAATTAGGAAGAGCTATTCTTCTGTTAACTCTCAAAAATTTAATAATGTTAACCCAGCTAAAATCATTAATTAAAGCTGATGGTGCTAAGCTAACACATATCTTCCGTACTTGCATTCTATTAGCCATTTGATACTCTTGATCTAACGATAATAGATTCCATTTTTTTTTAGGATCAGTCTTGTGTATATCTTGTATTATATATTGAATATATGTTTTATAATATATATTAATATATTTAATTGTACACTGTCCTCCAAAACATTAGCAACCAAATAAAAAAATAGTTTTTCTACTTCGATTACTAATTGCAGAAATTAAAAAAAACAACAAAAAAACGCTTTAAATGAAAAACAAAAGGTTAATATTATATATAAGAAAAAAAATTTGTAAATAATACTACTTGAAAATGAATAAACATGTTTTTTTGCTTAAATTGGTATTTTGATGCAAAAATGTGGTTTTCCAAGACATTAGCAACTTTTTTATAACTACTCTAGCATTTTTGAAGGGTCCTTTGCGTTTTAGGGAAAGTTGACTTGGTACCATAAATTTTCAATTGGTTGAGATCAGGTGATTGAACTGGCCATTTCATTACTTTAATTTGATTTTTGTCAAACCATACTTTAACCAGTTTAGAGGTGTATTTGGGGTTGTAGTCTTGTTAAAATGTCCATGAAAGAGGCATATTATCAGCATGAGGAACCACTTTTTCCTTGAGAATATCATGATAAATGTATTGATTCATAATGCCATTTATTCTGTAAATAGTTCTGACTCCACAAAAGCCAGAAAAACAACCCCAAACCATTGCACCTTTTCCACCACCATGCTTGATTGTTTCTTTTGTGTATTTAGGATCTAAGGGAAAGTTGACTTGGTACCATAAATTTTCAATTGGATTCCGATTTCCAAATCCAATTCTAGCTTTCGATTCTTCTGAGAAATTTGAAGTTTTTTTGCTGCTCTAAAGCTCAAAAGTCCTGAAAGTTGTAACTGTCTACAAACTGTATTTTGAGACATGGAAAGGTTCAGTTTAATGATATCATTAGCACTGTCAAAAGGATTCTTTTTAACTTTTTTCTGTTGGTGAAATGACATGTTTTGTGTGGTCTTCCGCATTTATGTTCTGTTTCTAAAGGACTGCCTTTAATAAGTCATTTGCTTATTTGACATAGAATTGACTTGATAATGGAGTATTTTGTTGCAATATCTTTCTGACACCTTTCTTATAATCTTTTGCAATACATTCTCAAAAAGCTAAACTTGTTTCCTGCCATTATAAATTATACTTGTTTCCTGCCATTATAAATTATACTTGTTTCCTGCCATTATAAATTATACTTGTTTCCTGCCATTATAAATTATACTTGTTTCCTGCCATTATAAATTATACTTGTTTCCTGCCATTATAAATTATACTTGTTTCCTGCCATTATAAATTATACTCGTTTCCTGCCATTATAAATTATACTTGTTTCCTGCCATTATAAATTATACTTGTTTCCTGCCATTATAAATTATACTTGTTTTCTGCCATTATAAATTATACTTGTTTCCTGCCATTATAAATTATACTTGTTTCCTGCCATTATAAATTATACTTGTTTCCTGCCATTATAAATTATACTTGTTTCCTGCCATTATAAATTATACTTGTTTCCTGCCATTATAAATTATACTTGTTTCCTGACATTATAAATTATACTTGTTTCCTGCCATTATAAATTATACTTGTTTTCTGCCATTATAAATTATACTTGTTTCCTGCCATTATAAATTATACTTGTTTCCTGCCATTATAAATTATACTTGTTTCCTGCCATTATAAATTATACTTGTTTCCTGCCATTATAAATTATACTTGTTTCCTGCCATTATAAATTATACTTGTTTCCTGCCATTATAAATTATACTTGCTTCCTGCCATTATAAATTATACTTGTTTCCTGCCATTATAAATTCCAAAACAGCCTTAATACACAATCTCAAATTAATATTGTGATAATTGCAACACCCCATATTCCTTTCTAGACAAAAATTAACAATTAGTTAATTCTTATTGGATAAGTATTAATAATTACAGCACTACAATTCCCTTAGACATTATTTCCAAATGAAGGAATTCTTGTGCTAATGATTATTCCTGAGTTTTTTAGAGTAGTTATAAAAAAGTTGCTAATGTTCGGAAGTAACATTTTTCATTTAAATATAAATAGAAGCCAAAAAATATTTTGGAGGACAATGTATATAATTGATATATATATTTTTAAATGCGGTAGTGGTGTAGTGGTAGAGGGCTCGCCTCATAAGCGAGAAGTTTGGAGTTCGATTCCCACCACTTCCTTGATAGTACCGGTCAACTCAACTTGTTTCTCTCGGCAGTGGCCTTGTTCATCAAGGTTTGTGTTTTGGAGTTTATAGAGTTGAGAGGGGGTTATAACCACAATTAAAGTAGTCTGCTTGACTGTAGCAGTTTTTATGGTCTTGGAGAGGTGAATTAACATTTAAAATATATATATTTTTTTTATATTGTTGTATTTATAAACTATTGTAGTTGCTTTCATTTATAACTTTACATAATAAAATTGTGAGGCTATTAATAATAACTTTTTAATAATAATAATTAATAATAACTACAGTTTATTCAATTTTACTTATACAGTTTATTCAATTTTATTGAATTTTTATTTATTGAATTATTTTTATTGAACATAAAAAATTCAGACAAAATGTTTGAATCAAAATAAGTAGAACAACAATGAATTGACAAAGAAATTTCTTCAAAGTTAAATTTATTACTAAAAGTTTGTTGCTTCCAATTTTTCATAGATTAGTTCTTTCAATTTCTTAAATCTCTAATTTTTTTAGACTAATTCTATTCTTACACTATCTTTATCTTTCGCAGTCATGATTTTTAAGTTGCGGTATATACAACAATGTTTTTTTTAAGTAGTATTTTATACTGTATTTAGAAAAGTGCATTTTTTAGGTTTTTAATAAATTTTATATACTTAATGTTGCATTGGCTCTTCATCAATAAGTTCATAATAACTTAATTTTTTAATGGCTCTTTATCAAAAAAGTTCAAGCTAGTTTACGTTTGGATTCTTAACATACATGTTCAAGATAACTTTATTATCACTCTCAGCTCTTTTTTAAAATTAAATTCACCTCCCTTAGGCTCCAGAACTGAAAATCTTGTTTAACAAGTCTGATGCATTACTTGCTGAAGTAGAAAGTTGTTCTCATGCTTCAGACTTTTTAATATTCTTCCATAATTTTTCATTTTCCATAATCTTTCAGATCATGAGTTCTGTATTTAATGTAACAATTTTGTGCAATTTTTGATGTTGCAGCAAAATTTCCTTACATTTTATTTGAAACATTCCAAAAAACTGTATTTAAAAAAGTATTTCTGAAAAAAGTTTTAGACTTTGAAAAAATATTTATATTTTGGTGCGGTTTTGTTAATGTCTTTATATGTCATTTTGTTTCTGTTCATTAATTTTTATTTTTTTACGCACTTTACATCGATTTAAAAATTTCAACTAAATGTTTGCTTGATTTTTTATTTTATATTTTTTTAAACTTTTGAACTTTAAATTACAATTAGTTTGTTAAAAGATTTATTCATTTCCTTTCTTTTTTCTTTTTTTACATTAATGACAATTATAAATATTTATAAATACAAATTTAGTTAATAATATTTTAAAATTAAGTTAGTAATATTTTTATCTAGTTCTTATCTTTATTTTTAAAGGTATCATTTTTTATATAAAGAAGTTTTATTTTATTCTCATGGTGCATTTTTTGAAATTATTTTTAGTAACTTATTTGCTCTATGGGCCTTACGGTAGCTTTGGTCCTACATATGATTCTTCATTATCAAATATGAAGAAAGAAGAAAGTGATCTTCTCATGCAAGCTTACGGTACAGAGGAGGGAGTGGAGTATGCAAAAAGGTATGCTTTAAAGGTTTCTAATAGTTTTAGGAATGTCATACAAGAATTGCACAACAACTTTGTTTTATAATAAAATTATTTTCTTGCATAAATTTCACAACTTAGCGTTGTTTATACAAAACATTTTTGGTGTAAAACAATTGTTGCCAAAACAAATTTCTGCAACAATTGTTGCGCTACATTTCTGCAACAATTGTTGTCCAACATTTCTGCTACAATTGTTGTGCAACATTTCTGCAATAATTGTTGTGCAACATTTCTACAGTTATTGGAAACCAAGCTTAAATTTGAAATGATCTTTTAGTAATGAATTTCTACTTCTATATTCAGTCACAGTATTTCTGCTCTTTTCTTAAATTCTTAAATAATATAAAATTTTAGAATGTACACTAATAAAAGAATTTTATTATGTATTTCAGAATGTATGCTAATAAAATTTATTACCGTGTGCATATTTTTTGTTGTTACACTTATTTTTAAATATGCTAGTTTGCTGGATTTTTGTAAAGGAAATTCATTTTTGATGGAGTATGCAGATCGTCTACTAAATACAGTCACAGATGGAGAGCACACCCGATTAATAAAACAGACTGAGGTGATTATTATTTTATTGTGTTGTGTTTTTTATTTTTTGTTTTTTAGTAGTATTTTATTCATTATTTTCAGCCTAATTCATTACTTGGTACTGTGGAAACTAAAGGTACAAATTTTTATTATTTTCCTAAAAGATATATTTTATAATCAGGAATAAAAAGTTCTAGAAAAAAGACTCTCAGGTCTTAGTACCATTATTTTTACCAGGAACCTTTATTCCATTTTATTAATTTTCATCTTTTTTTTGTTTTTGTTTAGATGAAGCAAAGAAGTTAGACATGGATTCTTTGCTGTCATTAAATGGACTTGGTATTGATGTATCATTTCTCAACAAAAGTAAGCTTTATGCTTTTTCAAGAAAACCTCTTGGAAAAACAAACAAAATTGAAATAACTGCTTTCTTAATTCTTTATACATTTGTTTCTTTGTTTCATTTGTTTGCAAATATAATCTTTGTACTCTTTTTTTCCTAACTTATAAAAAAAGTTGTAAAAGTTTTTTTAAAAACAATGATTTTATGACTATAGAGTAGAAAATTACTTTTCTTTAGGCCAGAAAAGCAATATATATATATATATATATATATATATATATATATATATATATATATATATATATATATATATATATATATATATATATATATATATCAATCATTTAAATATATATGCTCTAAAGATAAACATAAATCAGTGCTAAAAGCTGACTTGAAATAAATTAAGTTTACATTAATGCAAAATAGGCTGCACAGTTTTAACAAATGTGTGACATGTTTTACAGAAAAACACTTTCTCTAATATTCTATAAAAAGCAAACAGGGATTTTTCATATAAAAGTTTAGATGTGATAGAAAATAAACTCCAAAATCCGAAATCAGCACCTCAAAATTAGATAAAGTTTCCTAAATTTTCAAATGCTAAATGTTTCAGGAAAAAAAAATTGTTATACAGTTTGTTAAAACAATTTATAAATGAAGCAACAAACTGTTGGTTTTAATTTCCACAATTATTGATCAATCAGATCAGAACTGCTACACATAGAAAAAAAGGATAAGAACTTGTATAAATTTTTCTCATACACAAATAGTGATTAATTTTTGCATATTGTTTTTATATTTGTTTTTGTTGTCATTTGTATCAGTTTTGTCAGATTAGATATATCCATATATTCATTATCAGTTTCATCAGATTAAGTATATCAATACAGTGAAGAACTTAGAGTTCATTAGGGGTTTCCACTTTTTTTCAGCAATGTTGGAGAGGAGATTTGTCAATGCCCTCCCCTGCCTCTCGTTCTTCTTCCCCAGTTAAAACTGGTGCCGCAGCAATGATTTTTAATCATTATTTTTTTCCTATGCCTTTATTAGTTCCTTGTCTCTGTCTGTTTGTCTGTGAGCATCAAATCTTGCAATCAATTTTTGAGTCACTTCCTGATGATATATTTTCTTCAAACTTTGCATACATACTCTTGTTTTATGACAATACAATATTCAATAATTTGTTTTGCAATAAATCAATTCATTTAGTTAATTTTAATAAAATTAAATTTTTTTAAGGGAAACAGAATAATAATTTAAAAATAAGTAAATTAATTGTTCTCCTACTTATATACGTGCGTTTAGCTTATTTGGATAAGGCGTTGACTTTGTAAACGCAATGTCTGAGGTTTGAGACCCGCCACATTTTTTTTTACACACACATACAGCAGATGAAATAGTAATATCAAATAAAATGAAATAGTAATATCTGAAAAAAATTTATTGCAAAATTTGTGATTTAATAACATAAAAATTGGGTTTTAAAAATTTGTTTTTAAATTTACTTGTTCAATCATCATTTTAATGATTTGTGTTTATCTTGTTTAGTTTTGGTTTAAATATTAGCAAATCTGTACATTTAACTTTTATTAATGGTTAATATTTTTTAAAGAGATTTTAAGACACTTTTTAAATTAAAGATAATTAAAAAAGAGAAAAATAACTGTAAGCATAATTTAAAAAACGTTATATTTTTTGATTAAAAACATATTTATTTTAAAAAATATAATATTTTTAATTATTAAGTATAATTTAAAAAGTTACGTTTAATAAATAAGTTACATTTACAATGAGTTATTTTAAACAGATCTTAATAAAACTTTTATTAAGATATTGTAATCATTATTTTTATTTTTTTTAAATTTAAAAAGAATATGGAAAAGTAGCAAAACTTTCTGAAAAAGTTTATTTTTCGTTTTTTTGTTTTCCTCATGTAAACTAAAATAGCAAGCTAAAGATCAAAAGTTCATTTAAAAATTAGATTTGCGTGCTAGTTATTAAGACTGCAGTTTTTTACTTTTGTTCATTTATTATCAAAAGCACTTTACTCTTAATTGCCAATAAACAAAAGCTAACTTTACTCTGAATGGATTTTTAAATCGTTCTATCTTTCAAAAAAGCAAATTTTTATACATTTCATTATGAAATTTTGCAACAAGTTTTTTAAATTAAGTTTCGTAATGACTTTCGTTTTTTTTAACTAACGTTCAGTTAGTAACCAAAGGACAATTACCTCATGTAGTTATGTAAAAAAGCAATTTCATTTTATTTTCCTGAAGAAAAATGAGGTAGTTAAAATAAGCTGAAAATTATTTATATACTACTGATTTAAAACTTAAATTTTTTTTAGTTTTAATAAAAAAGCAAAAGAAAAACAATTTTTGGGCGCTTTTTATTGGGCACCCATATCACTCCAGCGATACTAAACAGGTTGGGGTTCGTCCCTGCATTATCAGTATAATATTTATTAAGTTAATTCATCAAGCAATTAAGTGCATTCTTGCAACATTGAAAAATAGCTTAATTTCCTAATGTAAGTTTGTTTTCCTTAAAAACAAAACCAGATGAAAAAATGGAGCTGGGGTAAATCCTGATTATATACCTTATTTACCTGATTATATTAGCAGGATATTATTGCTAAAATGAAATTAGAAAAGAGTTTTTTATTTATTGTTAAATTTTGTTTTTGTCAGGCAGAATTATTTGCAAAGAACAAATAGTTCTTCTAATTCATATCCTGAATCTAATGACCGTACTCTTCCTGTAATCAAGTTGACATTGATGAACAACACTCTCTTTCATTTCCAGTAACTTCTGTGTTTCCACTAAGTTCTATGTTTTTTCTTGTGTTGCTTCTCATCTATGTTAAAAAAATGTTGTTTCTTTCTGATAATCTTTCTTCTATAGTGACTCTGGTGACATAGCCATATATTCCATTCTTTACAAAAAGTCATCACCTTTTGATTGCTTAAAACAAGCTGATCTTGAATGTTATCTTTTTTCTGTGAAAACTTGGTGTTTGTAGTGTCAGGTAAATTTTAATCCAAGAAAAACTCAGTTGTTTACTGGTAATAATTAGCCAAGCTGCTTCCAAGCACAACAATTTCTGATATTCATAGTCACAATTGAAGTTTCTTTGGACTGCATTTTCTTTAAAAATCATTTTTGTGTTGTAAAAAAAATACATGCTGCAATTATTATCTTTTATGTTCCAATTTTACTGTCTACTGAATAAAATGTGAAAGGTGTAGGTGAGTAAAGTATGGAATAGTGTATGTAATGTATGTGTAGTTGAATAAAATGTGAAATGTGTAGGTGAGTAAAATATGGAATAGTGTTTGTAATGTATGTGTAGTTGAATAAAATGTTAAAAGTGCAGGTGAGTAAAATATGGAATAGTGTATGTAATGTATGTGTAGTTGAGTAAAATGGTGATAGTTGAAATGTTTAAAAAATCTAAAAATGAGGTGGATGATTTTGTATAAACCTCAACAGAATATTTATAATTTAACACTTTTTGACAAAACCACTGGTAATACTTCTTAAACAGCTGTAAAAAATTAGGTCTTATTTGATATACTATCATATATGTTTTCATATATATAAAAAAAAGATGTGTTCAAAATTAACGATACTATCAATAATGTTTTAATATTTATAATTAATAAGTAGTATTAAGTTATAAATAACTTAAAAGTATTACATTAAAATTTTCCATATCAATCATCTGTCTAAAATAGTGAAGCATTTTTTTTTTTGTTGCTAATCCCTATTCAAAGTTGCAGTTTAAAAAAATACTTTTAAACTCTTTTCTAGTACCTATCAGATTTAAATAATGTCTAGTGTTCTTTTGATATGATATATAAAAATGATATTGAATAGATATTAAATGATATTAATTTTTTTATTGCTAAACTAATTAAAGTTTTTTACAAACATTCTTGACATTATTCTGTTTTGCAGATTAAGACTGAGGATTATTAGTGTCATACTATTACTAGGAAGATGACCATCTAAGATTTATAGGCTCCTACTCTTACCCACAAATAATATTAGGGTTTTTTATCTCAGTTTTTCTTTTCCTAGTTAAGTTGATTATATCACAGCTAAGTAACCTCGCCTGCCACGTATGAAATTTTACGAGGTTGTACAGGATTACATGTTACCAGTAATTGTAGTGTGACCAGTTACTGTATTGTGACTTTGAACTCAAAACATGTTTTAATGTACAAATCTTAATCATAATATATAATTAATTCAAAAACAATATTATTTTTTTAGTTTCTTCAGAGAAAAGTAATTCAGTAGAAAAAAGTATTTTGGTGAAGAATCCTTTACAAAAAAGTGATCAAAAGAGCAACATGTATGCTTTTAATTTATGGAATGCTCTCAAATTAATAAATTAATCTTGATTTTGATAAATCAATGAAGTTTTTTTTATTTTTTTGTTATTATAAATTATGTTATATAAAATATATATATATATATATATATGTATATATATATATATATATATATATATATATATATATATATATATATATATATATATATATATATATATATATATATATATATATATATATATATATATATATATTTATTAGAGATGTGCCAGAACCAGTTTATGCCAAGTCCCTGATTTTAGGTACCTAGAAGAATTTATGGAATCTGAGTCCAGGTACCCAGCACTGGGTCCATATTAAAAAGTTTAAATAAAAGTTTGTGAAGTCTCTAGCGCTGAATTGTTTTTACAAAATTACACTGGTTAATTTGCGCTAATTAAGTTTGCCTAAACATATCAAATTTCTATTTAATAAATACAATTTAAAATTATGCAAACTAATGCATAAACTCGTTGTTTGTAAATATTCTTTCTCCTTCAAGTTTGTAAATATTTGGAATAACTTGCTGCCTGATGTTGTTAATGCCAAAAACATCAAGAGCTTTAACATTAAAATTAACTCTATCAACTTCAAAAAATTCTCTCACACAATAAAAAGAAGCTATTAAAATAACCGTATAAATCAGTGTCATTTTTGCTATATATTCTGGTTGTTTTCAAAAATATATTTTCAAAAATATTCTTAGTGAGGCACATCTATATTGAATAAGTAGGGCTTTGTGGTTATCGACTCCGTAACACTTTTAGACTTATATCAAGAAGTTTATTGGCTAAAGTTTAAACTAAAAGCAATCCTGTCAACAATATTTCGACAAAATTAAAGTACTTAAAGTACCAATTAAACAAATATTTACACCACTTAATGTTAACTTTTAATTAAAATTTCTTTTAAGATACCTGGTGCCAGTTTCTCTAACAAAATGGTCTGTTCTGGGTATTAGGTAAAACAGCCGAACTACTGAGTCTTCAGGTCCGAACTGGTATTAATAATATATATTGCGGTAGTGGTGTAGTGGTTGAGCGCTTGCTTCATAAGCGAGAGGTTCCGAGTTCGGTCCCCGCCACGTCCCTGGTAGTACTGCGCTCTACTCGTTTCTCTGCTCAGTGGCCTTGTTTATCAAGGTTCGTATTTCAGAGTTATAGAGTGGAGAGAGGGTCATACCACAAATAAGTAGCCTCCTTTTCGGTAGTGGCCTTCTTGGCCTTGAGGAAGTGAATTAAAATTAATATATATATATATGTATATATATATATATATATATATATATATATATATATATATATATATATATATATATATAAGTATATATATATATATATATATATATATATATATATATATATATATGTATATATATATATATATATATATATATGTATATATATATACAGGGGTTATATATATACATATTTGATTATTTTTATAAATTTCTCTTCGGTTTAGTTTTAGTTTTTTCAGCACATTTTTAAAACACGCCAAGTTGTCAAAATAAGTTATTATATGCATAGTAAGTCAAAACATTTGATAGCACAACTTTCTTCACATAGCTTGATATATATATATTATCTACTAAAGCATATTCTTGTAACAAATTGTTACCCTTTTTTTGTTTCATTAATTTATAAGGTGTTATATAAAAAGAAGAAAAAACTAAAAATAACGAAAGAAAAGATTGCTTACCTATGTCAAACCCTCAGTTGATGTAGCCACGCTCCCTTGCGGCAGGCTATAAAATAGTTGATGTATGTACTTAAGCCCCCAGCAGCAGGCTATTTCAGTGTGGTGTCAGAGTGCTTATTTAAACACACATTCATAGTTGATAAAAGTTTTATGGTAAATAATTAATGCTCCAATTAATAGTTTAAAATGACAAAAGTATAAATAGCTTACATGCAAGGATTAAAAATGAAGTTTTGATAAAATAGGAGACTTGATAAAATCAAAGTAATTTTAGATGTTTAACATTTTTGTATATTTTACTTTTAAGTATTAAGCTTATATAATATAGAATTAATAATTAAACATTTTTTAATTTAAAATGATTTTTGTTGTTTATTATCCCATAATGCTTTACAACACATGAAAGCATTTTTAATTTTTGGTGTGTTTAGTATGCAAATCTTTATTTGCATCTTATGTAATATTAAATTTAGGCTACACATTTTTAACTATATTTTACAATAATAAAGGACAATTTAAATATCATTAAACACAATCTACATACTAATAAATTTAGTTAAGATTTAATTTATTGCAGTTTATATACAATTAAGTTCAGTCTATGTATAATTTTGGAATTATATTTTATTTTATATAGGGCACTTATTTGTGATTTTTCTATTGTATTTTTTATTTTATATAGGGCACCTCAACAGTTGCTCAGCAACAATGTTGAGCTTCTTCAAAATTTAAATAAAGCTCAAAATGAAAGATTTTCAGCAAGAACTCTTCAAAATGTGGATGATATTGAACAAAATATTGGTTAGTGTTTTGTGTTCTTATCAGTATTAATTTTTTTTCCCTTATACTTTAAGCAATAGAGATCTACTTACTACATTAATTATTGGTTAAAAATCTGAAAAGTTTAATTAATGCTTTTGAAAATATGAAAGATTTAGTTATCATTTTTTTTACACAGCAACCTCATTGGTTGACATCTGAAAGTTGTAAATATTGTTTTCTCACACAACAACCTGATTGGTTGACAATCTGAAAGATTTAATTATTGTTTTCTTACACAGCGAACTCATTGGTTGACAATTTGAAAGATTTAGTTGGAAGAGTAAGTGTCCTTAATTTTAATCTAACAATATCAAAGTTTAAATCAAAGTTTACAGTTTTATATATATATATTTTTCTAATTTTTAAATCTATATTATTTTTTTAAATGACTTGATATTCATTACATAATTGTATATATTAAAATCTTTTAACTAAAATATAATATACAAATATATGCTATTCTTGTACAGGTTTGTATATATGTACATATATATTTTTGTATATATATGTACAGGTTGCGCCAAAAGATGTTGTAGCTTCTCAGAGCATACGTAAAGCTATTGGCAACACTGCATACCCTTTAATTAGTAAAATGAGCTTTTTTTGCATGAAATGTTGTAACACTTTTCATTGACTTTTTGTGCATTCAAATCTATACAATAGAAATTGTATTGTTGAATATATATTTTATTGTTATTTTTTAGGTGAAATGGACAATGAAGCTGCCTCTGCAATAAGTGCAATTGAAGATTTAACATAAACTTTTTATTATGTGAAATTTTATTATATGAAATATACTTTACACTTCAATGAGTTGTTATTAAGAGTTTTGATTTTTTTAATTTATTTTCAACTTTGTTATGATTTCAATATATTTAATTATTTATTTGCAATTTAAAAAAAATATTTAAATTGATAGTTAAAAAGAGTAGTTTAAATTTAAAATATTTTAATTTTAAGTGAAAACAAGAAAATCTCATTTATTAAGATTCTTTGCAAAATTGTAGCAATTTTATGTAAGCGTGTGTGTATGTGCGTGTGGGTGTATACATATAATAATCACTGTATAAAAAGTTTATTATTTTAGATTTTTACAGCATAAAAAGTTACATTCTTTAACTAAGTTCTTTCACAGTTTTTTTCAAGGAAAAATTTTTTTTTTTGCCAAACCCAAATCCCCAGCCAGTGTTACAACAACTCCCTTGCATGTTCTTCTTATATCTGTTGATGTATGTGCTAAAGCAAGTTCAAGCTTCACAGTATGAATCCATAACAGTATGAGTTCAGATACCTCCCTAAATCAGTATAGGATCAGATATTTACATAGATACATACATACATACATACATACATACATACATACATACATACATACATACATACATACATACATACATACATACATACATACATACATACATACATACATACATACATACATTCATACAACATACATACATACATACATACATACATACATACATACATACATACATACATACATACATACATACATACATACATACATACATACATACATACATGCATGCATACATACCTACATACATACATACACACACATACATATATACATACATACATACATACATACATAAATACACACATACATACACACATACATATATACATAAATAAACACATACATATGGAATTAACTGTGCATGTTAGGTTACTGATGAAATCGTACTATGAATCTGATATTGTCATTTGTGGGGTGTCTTTATTTAAGTCTCTCTATAAAGTGTGTCTATTAAAGTCAGCTTTTAAAAAACAAAAAAGAACAGTTTATACGATTTCATTGATGACCTAAGTTAGCTATGGAAGGTATATATGTGTGCTTATGTATGTATATGTATATATATTAATGTATATATTTATTTATGTATGTATTCATTTACATTAATACATGTATTTATGTATGTATTTATATATTACATCTTTTTATTATTATTATTTTAAACAGAAGTGCAAATTTGTATTATAAAGCAAATGCATGGAGAATTTCGTATTATATGATGAAATAGGAAAAGGAAATCAAAGAGTTGTTTACAAAGGTCGTCGCAAAGGAACTATTAAATATGTTGCTATACATTGTATTGAAAAATCCAAGCGTCATCAGTTGCAAAACAGTGTTCGCATATCACACCAACTAAATCACCCCAATATTGTTCATTTTTATGAGTGGTATGAGACATCAAATCATTTTTGGTTAGTTGTTGAACTTTGCACTGGTGGTTCACTTCAAACTGTTCTTCAACAGGACATTGTTTTGCCTGAAAAGACTATCAGAAGTTTTGGTAAAGATTTAGTAAGTGGTTTGTTATACCTTCATTCTTTGGATATTGTGTACTGTGACTTGTCCCCTCAAAAAATTATATTAGACAGTAATGGAACACTTAAGTATAGTAACTTTTCACTGTCTTGTTTGCGAGGTGAAGATTTTGATGAAACTATCAAAATGAGTTCAGTTTCATATAAAGCGCCTGAAGTAATTGATGGTCATTTGGTATCTTTAGAAGCTGATTTGTGGTCACTTGGATGTTTGTTGTACCAAATGTTCACTGGAAACACACCATTTCATGCTTCTTCATATGAGAAAATTTGTGAAAAAATAAGAAATCAAACCATTGTCTATCCAATACAAAGTAACAATTTTATTTTTGTTCCTTTCTGTTGTTTTTTTATTTTTTTTTTAATTTTTTTTTTAATTATTTAAAATTTTTATGCTGTTAGTTTTTATATCCAGTAAAACGTTTGTTTCTAACAAAACATTAATGCTTTTAGATTTAAATGGAAGCTCCATAAAGGCTACTGAAAACTTGTACACACTTATTGCAGGGTTGCTTCAGAAAGACCCCACTAAAAGAATTGACTGGTTTGATTTATGTTTGCACCCTTTTTGGGAAGGCGAGCTTAGTCATCTAACAGATATAGTTGAACATCTAAAAACTTCACAACAATTACATTTTCAAGATTCTTTATGCAATGATTCATCTCAATTGGAAACTTTAGATGCAAATTTAGATCTATCTCAGAGCTGCATTGAAAATGATTCTCTTCTAAGTCACAAAAGTTTTCATCAGGATTTTGATGCTTTTAATAATGTTCTGGATATCCCACCTGAAGAAAAGTTAAATTTACTTTCTTTAGAGTCAGATAACAATTTTAATATTGCTAAAGGAACATATATACTTTCAAAAAATGATGATGAGTTAGATGAGTTAAATGCTGCTTCAGATAATTTAGATACAAATGATTATTTAGATCAAATAAATACCAATACACAAAATAGTCTGGAGAGTACTAAGGAGAATTCTAAAGTTGACTTGTTTAAAAGCAATTCTACTACCTCGAAACAGAGTGATGGTTTTATTGGTCTTAACTTAAATGTCATTGATCATCTTTATCACTCAAGTGATCTTACAGTGACTCCTATTGCAGAAAATTCTAAGCTTTTGAAGCTATCACTTCTTAAATGGGATGTAAGTAGTCTGGGGTTCACTACTGTGAGTCTGCAAGTTTTACAAGACAGCAGCAAAGACTACATAAAGCAATACCTTAATGTTGTTTTTGATACTTTTTTTAAATTTCATAAGTCCCAAGAAAAAGTTAGTATACGGTCTAAGTTGAATTTACTTGCATATCTAATTGCAATAGCTAAGGTAAGAGAGCTCTCAAATTTGATTTTAGAAGAACATCATCAAAAGTATTTACTCAAGGAACTAAAGCACTCTCAAAACATTGAAGTCAAGATACGTATTGGTATAATTTTTTAATATAAATATTTTTGTAAAAAAAGCAAAAAATTAAATTATTATTTTGAGCACATATACTTGGACAAATTGTTATTGTTTTATTTTTTTTTAATGAGCATACGTAAACACACATGTAACTGTGATATTTTTTTAAGAATATATAAACATATATACATAGTAATATCTGTAAAATTTTGTCTGAGCATATACATACATGTATGCTTTAGACTGTGATATTTTACAACTAAGTTTATAGAATAAAATAGTTAAAAGTTGTAATATGAGTTTCCATATTTGAGTTGATGCTATATCTTACTAACTTTATGCTTTACACTTTTCACAGAAAGTGGAAAATATTTTTGGATTCGACCTAAAATTAATAAAAAGTTGCATATAGTTAATAATTAATAATGAAAATATCTATAATAGTATAAATAGTATTTTTTATTATAATTATCTAATTAAACAGAGTAAACTAGCAAAAAAAATTTCAAATTCATATTTTTCCAATATTTTGAATATTCACAGATTCATGGTTTCACAGATTCACAGATTTCACAATATTCACAGATTCACAGATTCACTGAAAAATAACAACTTTGTAAGGAGTCGTACAAAAACATAAATATTTTTAAAATATATAATGTTCTAAATATATAATGTTATACATTTTTGAAAAGCTTGAACAAAAAATTTAGAAAAAAAATTTTTTGGTGTTAAAATTAATTGTTACACATTATGGTGTTAAAATACATAATGGTGGAAAGAGAGGCAATTTTTTCTTATGGTGAAGTCTTATATCAAAACTATATATTAAAGAAATAGAACTTAATATATTAGCAATCAGAATTCCAAAATATTTTTGTTGATAATGTTATTCATTATGGTCTTGCAGTTGGTTCATTGTTTTGGGGTATATTTACAACATATAGAATTTCCAGATAACCAACTGTTTTTGGTTGGCTAATTATTATGTAAAAATTAGCAAAAAAAAAATCACTTGAACTTTGTTGGTTATGAAAATACAGTGGCAAGAAGTCATCATACACCAGTGAATAAAATCCACTGTGAAGGAGTTAAAAATGTTTTTCAAGTCCAAGATTTAATTATTTTTTAAGTTTTAAATTTTTTAAGTCTAAAATTACTGTGCCTTAAGAAATTTAAATATATATATATTTACTTTAAAAAGATCTTAAAAGGAATTTTATTTTGAACTTAAAAAAATCAAGAATCAATATTGATATATATTGGAGGATTTCAAATCAATTTGAACTTTTCTAAAATAAATACAATTATTTTCGTTGTTTATCAACCTTGGTTTCATTGATTAAAGTTTTGTATAGATAATACTAAAAAAGATAATAACAAAAATATTTTTATCTATAACGCTAAAAAATGCTAATTAATAAATCGTTCACAACAATTTTAATTGGCCTCATTTTGAAGTTGTTACCTTTTGAATGAAAACTAGTTGGTAACTACTTCAAAAATCAGAACAAAAAATGTGAAGTTTTATTATGGACATTTGTTTAACATGCGTAGATAAACATTTCATACATTGTTTATTATTTATGCATGTTATTGAAAAAAAAAGTATATTTGATTAACTGTTAATGGTGATTCGTATTAAAAATATTTTATTTTTATTTTAATTCCAAAATATGGAAAATAAGAATATTTTTTTGGTATGATTTACAAAACTTTAAACTCATTATTAGTATAATAGAAAAAACAAAAATTTGTTAAATATTTGTTTTAGGGCGTTTATTAGGAGTGATTGGCAGTTGTTCAAGTTTCATTTCTCCCTCGTTTAACATGTCTGAAATATTTAATATATCTGCAGATCAAATAAAACAAAATTTTCGTTTATCTCACATCAAGCAATCATTTCTACCTGTTATTGGAGAGTTTCTTTTCTTTGCTGCTACTCAAGAAGAAACTGAGAGCAAAGTTCTTCACCAATGGGAGCCTTCTGGTAGATTAATATCTATTGTCTTTATATATAATTCTTCTTTTTATGATTTATTAATTTGGCTTCTAATTACTAATTTCTTTTTGTTTAGGTGCTGTATTTACCATAATAAACAAGTGTTTACAACAATCTGATGACCATATTGCTAGGCATATTGCAGCAAAAATTATAGAGAATGTGACAACCACAACTGGTCGATATTGTAAAAAGTTTTTGACAAATGAAGTTGGCTTGGTAATTTTTATTTTCAAATTTGTATAAAAAATACTGTTTTTATTGTCTATTGAATTTCTTTGCATCAATAGATTTATTTTATTAGGGTTTATGGAATCTTTATTCTCATGCTACAACAGATATCGAAAAAGCTACTGCAGCTTCAGCGTTGACTCATCTTTCTATGCACTCTCCTGCCATTATGCAGCATGTATCTGATAGAGCTGGTTTTAATGTCTTCCAGGAAGCTCTTTTTACTGGGGTTTTGCAAAGTCAGATCTCATTTGTCACAATATTTGTAACTTTATTATCAAGTTCAATTCACTTTAAACGCATTATGCAAGAAGATGGTTTTTTAAGAAGAATAATCCAAAATCTAGATTCGCCCTCTTTTATTTTACAAGCAAAAATTTATCTTTTACTCTGTGAAATGATTTCTCGTTCTCATGAAACACTTCTGAATTCGTGTGAACTAAAGTTGATAGGACATTTAGAAAAAAATGCTAGAAAAGCAGCAACTAGTGAACACAATGAAACATCTGAGTATGCGCATAAATGTTTGGGTGTATTAGCTAACACAATAGTCACCATATTGCCAAGTGTATTTGAAGGTTTATTGTAAAAATATCCTCTTTAGTAAATATGATAGTGTTTAAAATCTTTATTACCTAAATGTTTTATCTGTCAAGTAATTTTTCTTCTTTAGGTATACTACACATCTTAGAAGTTGTAACTGGTCGTCATCATCCTAACCCAGCTCAAACCAAGCAGCTTAGGAGTCATTTACCATTAATGACCATTGCTCTGCACCTTGTCACCAGTTCACTGTTTCGTAAAAAAATCATTAAATCTATAGATTTTATTCAATATATTGGGAAGATTTTACAAGTAATCTGAAGATTTATAATTTTGATTAACAAAATTTTTTTTTTCTTTTTTAATGTCAAATTTTCAGATTTTTTTTTTGGTTTCTGTGTTAGATGGTTAACAAAATTGGTATTGGAGAAATAAACCTTTCAGGAGCCAACATAGTTACTCTAGCTGAAAACTTAACATCTGATGTGTTTTCTGTAGTTGAAGCTATTGGACAGCATCCACTTATTCTGTTAGAAAACATTTCTGACATAGTCAATCATATTCTTCCTATGTTAATATTGTTCAGAAAAAGTGACGATGGGAATTTACGAATGTTGTCATGCAGATTATTTACAAACATAGCTTCCATATATCTTGAAAAGGAAGACGATGCAACACCCAGACAAACAAATGTAGATATTCTAATAAAGGTATATGCATATTTTATAATGTATTTCATAGATAAGTATATAAAAATTCAGAAGCATCTCTTGAAAGCCCAAACTATCAAGTTCTTGAAAGCCCAAATTATCATGTTTTTTATATTGGCTTTTTATAAGACTGCACTTTGATGGAATTGCTACAAATCATTGTGAACAACTGAGTTTCCATGGAAACTTGTTTCCATAAGTCATAATCATAATTTTTTGCAATAATGTCACTTACTGAAGTGATAATAAAGGTTGTCTACGCTTTTTGTTTTTGCTATTTTACGGTTTACCTGTTGACAAAATTAACATTTTTTTGAATTTTTTTTTTATCAATGACCCACGGAACTCAAAAGTTAAAATAAGAAAATGGATCAAAAATATATATATATATATATATATATATATATATATATATATATATATATATATATATATATATATATATATATATATATATATATATATATATATATATATATTAAGGGTGTCCACTAGGGGGTTGATTTTTCAACTTTTTTTTAAAAATCAATGGGTATATTTTTAAAAGCTGACATTTTTGTATTTATTTATAAAAATGTATACCTTAAGACATTTAATTGCAAAAATGTCACCCGTAAATATGAAATTGTAATATGAAAATAAAAAATTGTAAATGTTTTTTGACAAATTTTAATGTGTAGCACAAAGATATTGTAATTATAATAATTAAAATATCATTGGTGTAGCGTGATACAAATAAACAAACATATAAGTATATAAGTTTGAGTATATATTGTTTGAATGCATCCGATGTTATCAATTTCTGCAAGCACAAGATTGAATTATTGTCATTAGCCGTCAAGATAAACGTGTTCCAATCAAGGTGATTTTTTGTGTTTACTAGATTTCATTTTAATTTTGCATGTAACTTAAAATTATTTCAATTTAACTTTATATTTCAGAATGTCCAGAATAAGTTCCAAGAAAAACCTGAAAATATCAAAGCCTGGACAAAAAATCTAGTCCACTTTGAGAAATCAAAATCAACAAGATCTCACATACACAAAGTTTTGCAGCCACTTGGCATTATGAATAAAATGCCAAAAGCCTATTCTGTTATTGGTCGGTATAATTACTTATCAAATTTAGAGAAGTCAGTGTATTCCAGATGTAGAATGGTTGGCGCAGAATTATCTGATTTATGGCTTAAACTGAGTTTACCAAAAATTAATGAAAGGTCTATAACAAAAAAAGTAGAAATTCTTATTAAGAAATATCATTCTGTTCAAAAATCCAAACAATGTTTTGAAGAAAAGTGGGATTATTTATTTGATATAACCAAAGTGAATGGTAACTGCCTTAGCAATGAAGATAAAGAATTTTATATATTACAGGTGAAAACTGATGGTCAAGCTGGTTATTGCACATCAAAAATTGTTAAAGTACATCCATTAAAGCTGGCAAGAAGAGAACTATCATAGCTGAAACAGGTACAGTAGAGGTCAGCGATGACAATAAAGGAGACAATGAACAAGATGATGAGCAAGATTCTGATTATAATCCGCCAGGCCAAAAAACAAAGAGAAAATATGAGAACACCACTGTTGCTGTTAACTTAGTTAAGAAGTCAAAACTAAGTATTAAGAGATCAGCAGAAGTTTGCAAAAATTTATCTGAATGTGGTGTTAATGTGCAAGCACCATCCAAATCTGGGGTTTATAGAGCTACAATGTCAGAAGCTCAAAAAATGGAAAAGCATATGATTAATCATTTAAAAAATGATGATTGGGTGTTGCATTTTGATGTTAAAAGAATTTCCGGGATTGAGTATCAAGTCTTGATTTTAAAAAATGCAGAAAAGGAGGTCAAGTTAGCCATTTTGAAACTGGGTGATGGTAAAGCTAATAGTATTTACAGTGGAATAGCTGAAGTGCTAGATAAATTTCAACTATGGAGTAGTATTAAAGTTATAATATCTGATACCACAAGTGTTAATACTGGAAGTAAAAATGGAGTTGTAAGCCAACTTCAAAGAGAATTTGAAAGAAAAAATCTTGAACCAGTTCAATTTATTGGTTGTCAGCATCATGTGTTAGACAAAATTTTGAAGCATTCCATGAATTAAATTTTAGATGAAGGAAAAAGCTCATCACCAGAAATACATTACAAATTTATTGTAAACCTGCAAAAAAAGCTATGAAAATTTAAAATCAAATTTTAAGCAAGGTGAAAAAATTTGTAAAGTAAAGACTATTAAATGGAGAGATGATATGGACTTTTTGTTTGAGTTGGTACAAAGTTACCGATACATGAAGGTGAATGGTAGCTATCCGGCTATAAAATTCAAAAGTCTGCCATCATTGAACAATGCCAGATGGAATTCAAAAGCAATCTATGCTCTTCTGGCATATATTTTAAATGAGTCGAATAATAATCAACTTTGCATGGTTTGTGACTTCATTACATCAGCCTGGTCTGATATATAGTTTTCTGACATGCAATACTCAGAACATAATTTTAACAATTTAGAGCAAGCAATAACTTCAACTACAGCCATAAAAACCTTGAAAACATTTTGGTCCCAGGAGCCCAGTCGCATACAAGGAATTCAGAGATCTAATATCTGTGCGGAAAGAGCCATAAAAATTATGCAAGAAATTTATGCAAAAGATATTGACAAGATGAACTTCAGATTTATTCTGCACAACAACTTTTAAATTGCACAAACAATTGATCTTTGTATATTAATGAACAGAAAGTTTTGTAAAAATAAATTGCTATTTTTCTGTTAATTTGTCGATTTTTACGTTATATTTTTTTACTTACGGGGGACATTTTTGAAACTTTAGTCAGTAAAACTTTTGCAATTGGTAATCTCATGTAGAATGTCAGATTTTGGCACTATACCCATGTATAGTTGTAAAAAAATCAACCCCCTAGTGTCCACTATGCAAAAAAATTTCAAAACCACCCAAATTGAATTTTTTCCCATTCTAGTGTTTGTGTATAGTGTAAAATATTTTTTTATCAAATTTTAATAACTATTCTAGAGCCCCCTCAGAGCCCCTAAGAACAAGCCCCAATTTCCTGTTTAAAACAGTATCTTTTTTAGTTAAAACACAGAGAAATAATTGTGAATCTCATTTTTCAAGTATTTAGAAATTAAATCACAGAAATCAAGCCAAACAAAAGCAGCTTGCATAATATATGTTAAATTATCCAGTTTGACCAAGCTAGTTCTACATTTTGGCTAACAGTTATAGTCAAAGTATCAGACGGGAACCCCAAAACTAAAATTAAGACTGTCTTTCTGAATGTTATTAATGTTGTTTCATTGTCCAAGAGTTTTTTTTCCAAAATCAGGATATTGCTGCCTGTGATTTTCAACGCCCTGCAGCAACCATTCTCTTTGCTCTGGATCACTGGTTATGATGGTGGCAATTTCTGAAATCAGTTTAACTCCTCTTTTTGCGGTATCATTTACAACTTTTACCGTACAAACAAATTTTTCAGCTTCTTTGTATCCTGGTTGCTCTGTCCACTGTTCAATTAGTTAAGCAAGCCAATCTGTATTGATGCCAAGAATGCTGAACAATGAGTGAGATTCAGGTCCCAGAAGGTTTGACAAACCTGTTTGACGAGTGATTTGACGAAAAACTGAAAAACCAAGACAAAAATTTGTGGGTACTGGAATTTCCAAGAGTTTCCCTGCCATATCTTTTTTCACAGTGGAACTAACATGTTTGCTGAAGAAAGCAAATGGAACTACCTCTTCTGTCAAATACCATCGGTGATTGGTTATTTTAGAAAAAATGACATCAGTAACTTCCTTGTCTATTTCTTTGTAGTCCATCATGTCGTGGATGAATTGCAGGTCATTCATAGGTGCATCAGCACCAATGCTAGCTTTTGTCCAAGCTGATGTGTGGAAAAGAGAAAGATATCTGTTCATTCTAAAAAGTTTGGTCGTCATCCTCTGATCATAAGGCAATTGTTTAGAAAACATGAACATTTTGTTCGCATAAATGTCACATGCCATCCACCAAGCTTGGTGGATAGCTCCTGGTTTAAGAAAGTGTACACCCCACAGTGGAGTTTGCCCAAAGATGATCAGGGTGTTCTCAGCACATTCACGATAGTCATCTCTTGGAAATGTTGTAGCATCTTCCTTAGCAAATAGATGTGTCAAATGCTGTATGGTCTGTTCTTTGAGGTTTTGCAACCAGGTGCCTTCAACAGCTAAAGTTTCGATTTGCAACTGTTTATCCAATGCTGGCCAAGCAATTTTAAATTCAGCAAAGAATTTATTCTCTGGACCAAAAATGTTTCCAAATAATTTCTTCCAAACTGCTCTGACAAAGATTTCAAAAATGTGATGTCGACAGGCAAGATAGAGATGTTTTCGACCTAAGTTTTCTTCAATCAATTTAGCAGCACCATTGTGGATGCCACTATTACTGGCAGTGGTATCAAATACCATTGCCACAACATTGTTGCTTAGATCCCAAGCTTCTAGGAGATCCAATGTTGCATTTGCTTGAGTCTCTCCTTTCCAATCAACGAGAACGGAAACACCAAGCAATTTTCCCTCACTGTATTCTGGACACAAGCACAGCTAACTGTTCATGTTGCACGACTAGTATGTCTTTTAGCAATTTTCCGTCTCAGTGAAGGGCACCAAACTGGGGTGGGTTGAGCCTCACATTATCTATAACACTCTCAGCAATCCTATGTCGATTTAACATTTTACTTTGACGAGATGTCGATCTGGGGATATCAAAATTGTCCAAGTTTCCACCAGCAGCTTTAATTACAGCAGACACAATCATAGTTGTTTTATTATCAGACAATTTCGGCCTGTCTGCTGCAGAAATGATTTCCTCGCATTGCATAATTCTTTTGGGTAGGTGAAGAGTAACAAATTCTGATCGTCATTGGAGGTTCATAATTCCAGTCCCACCCTAAACCGATATCTACTTCAGCAACAGCAATATTTTCATTAATATTCTGTTCTTCGTCATTAACTTCCATGTCCTCATCATCCTGATCATCCTGTCTACCTTCTTTTTCTACTCATTCTTTTTCTTCATCTCTTAGTATGATTTTCTGATTACATCTGACTTCTTTCATTTTTGCTTTAATCTCAAAGATTTTGTCATGCCCGTGCATGGTCGCCTTTCTGTCTTTTTTTTGATTTAAATAGAAAGCAACATCATCATCTTTCTTTTGGGCAGTCAGTAGCCTGGATTTCATGATTTCCTGTATGGCATCAGGTGATCCAATATCAAAAAGACTATCCAACTTGGCCAAGAAGTTAACACAATTTCCGCCAGCATCACTTTCGCGATTCTTGTTCTTCAACAAGCGGTTCCACTCATTCCAGAGACACATAAGATCTAACACTGAATTTTGTCTTGTCTTTGTCTTGATGGGTGCCATGTTCCAGAAAGTTACAACAGTGTCGATTACTATATAGCCAATTTCTTGATTTGTTACATGATTTCGGACATTTTCTTCATCGCGTCGTAAAAAAAGAAAAAAATTTCAAAACCTGTTTGCAATCGGATAGTTTAGAACCAGTTATTGATGGTGATGGGTGTCCAATTAACCAAAACTTAGTAGAGGCACGAGTAACAGGCCTTGTTGTTGATGATGATGATGACGGTGAAGGCTGGTCGGATGTGTCTGACAAACAACTGGAACTGGAACTTTGAACAAACAACTGGAACTTTGCAAAGACTTGAGTTTAGTTTCTACAACTTTACCACTTCTTGTCAACATTTCAGTTTTAACTTATTTAACTAAAACAGGAAACAGCAAAATAATTATAACAGTCAATATTACATATTAAATTGTGTCAATATCATAATATTAATTTGCTTGTTTATGAAATTTGTAATCAATGCAAAAATGTGCTACTGTTTTAACCCATTCGTGCCTAGCGTCCCCAAAAATGGGGCGCTCTATAAATCGTAAAATGTAACAAAAAAACTCAGGCACTAATGGGTTAAACAGGAAATTAGGGCTTATCTTTAGGGGCTTTAAGGGGGCTCTAGAATAGTCATTAAAATTTAGTAAAACTTTTTTTTATACTGTACATAAACACTAGAATAGGAAAAAATTTAATTTGGGTGGTTTTGTATATATATATATATATATATATATAGATATATATATATATATATATATATATATATATATATATATATATATATATATGGTTTTATATATATATATATATATTTATATATATATATATATGTATATATATATATGTATATATATATATATATAAATATATATATATATATATATATATATATATATATATATATATATATATGGGCTCGAATTAATGCAAAAAAATCTAGTTGTGAAAAAAAAGTTTTTTGAATCCACTACCACCCTCCTCCCTTTTCATGGAAGGGAGGAGGTTGCGTTAGGATAAAATATTTTTTGTATATTAATTTGTAATTCTTATTTTTTTAACATATTATCTCTCATATTTAAATATCATCTTTAAATTTTTTCGTTTGGCGAAGTTTAAAATAGCGTTAGTTACTGTTATAAATTACAGCTACATACTATTGAGTTATTACTTTTAGTAATTATTTTAACATGATTTTAAAAATAGTAAAAGTATAAAAATAAGAATAAAAATGCAAATATTACAATATTTAAACCACTTTAATAAGTCATAGAAAACTATTTAATATGTTTATGCTGATGAAAAACAATTATTTTAAAGAGTTATTGTAAAAAGCTTTAAAATAAACTGCTAAGTTGTTTTAACAATATAAAGAGTTTGTGTTAATGTAAAACAACTTCGCTGTTTTATTGCTGTTTTATACAATTTGTAACCTTAAGAGCGACTTTCTGTAAGAATCAGACAGAGCTCAATAGTGACCCTCTTCAAAATTGCTCATTTTTTGATATGTTGTTGCTATTCATACTAGAATCTCAATTCCGAAATTTTTTCAAAAAATATTAATTGGTTCTCTAGATATTAGATGTCAAAGTTTATTTTTGATATTTCAACTAAATTTTTCAAAATATTGACCAAATGGTGTTGAAAACATGTTTAATCTTAAAAAAAATATGCAAAAAATGATTTTTTTGTCATTTTTGATCTTTGTTTTCATTCAAAGCCGCAAATATCCCATAATTTTTTTGTCATTATAAATCTTTACCTAGTTATGTACCTAAAGTATAAAAACACCTATGGGGAAGTAAAGGTTTAACCGCAAAATCCAACTCAAAAACGTAATTTTAATCTTTTGGTGATTTAAAGGGTTAAAGCCCTGGGTTTACAAAAATTCTATGAGACGTAAAGTAAACATATTTCAATTATTTATCAGATAGAAGAAGAATAGTTGTGGGGTATAGGTATATTTGAGAGTTATTGAAAAAAAAGTACATGTTGTTCTACAATAATTTTCTTCTTATAAACTTAACTTTTTTTTAGCTCATTTCTTTATTAGTTTATTAGCTTTTTCAAAATCATTTGTTGCTAAGAAGTAATCATCATGGTTATTAATTGGAGTTAGAGGACTTATTTTATATAAGATGTCATCATCTAAATATACCATGCTGGGTAATTCCATATCAAATCATCCAAAAAAAAAAAACATTTTCGACACCCTTATGTCGCAGAATTTGCTCATTTTTATCTCACTTTCAGTCCATATTAAAAAAATAATAACTACGAAAATTTTAGTTAAAAATACACATGGGTTCCAGAGATATCGTCAGTTGAAATAATGCTGACTCTGCATTTTAGTGATTATCTGAAGCGACTACAAAGCAACTTTGACATATAGTATTGTCAAAATGGCTTAGGCAAATTACCTAAAATTTGGTACCCCAATAGGTTTTTACTTGAGGAATCCAAAAATAGCCCTCTCAAGACTTGATTGTCTCAGGAAATGCCTCGTTTATCCAGTTTTGTTCAAAATTATTGACTTGTAAATTAATGATTTTTGGAGGTAAAATGAAGACTGTAGCCCAAAATCCCGAGTAAAAAGTTTAATTGTATATCATTATTTTATCTTAGGTCTACTGAAAAAAATTAGATTCATCAATTGTCTCTCTAATACTTGTTCAGTCTTTTTAGAAAAATTTAAATTTTGTAATGAAAGCAATTGAAATGTTTTTTAAAACATTTATTTGAATAAAACATCAAATAGTGTTATTTATTGACTAGTTTAGGACATTTATAGTCACGGGCCAAGGGAGGGCCATGGGGCCTCTGATCAACTCCACCCCCTCCCCACCCAATCTTCCTGGATTTTTTTAATTTTTTTTAATTTTTTTTTATTTTACATTAAATGAATTAATAATAAATAATTATTAAAAGTCAATTTAAAAACAATTTTTTTTAGCTTAAGTTTGAGAAACAATTATTAATCTTATATAATACTTACCTCAGTAAAAGTGGATATATTGATCAAGAGATCTTTATTCACTTTTTACATTATTTTAATGAGTTTTTTACAAAGTGGATAGAAAAAAGTATTGTTATTTTTGGATGATTCATTTTTGAAGCAATTGACTTAGCAATAGAGATGGATATTGAAATAATATGCATTCCACCTCATAGTACACACGCCTTCAACCACTTGATCACATGTTAATGAAACATATGTTAAACATATGTGGTCCTGAGGCCTTGTCTTATTGTTTAGCTGAAAATAATGATATTTCTATGCCTCGTTGCAGCTTTCACATTGTTTTTAACAAAATATGGTCCTACACACTTATAGTAAAAGACTTTAAATACAAAAAAGAGAGATGTTTAATAAAACAACAATTCATCTGGGAGACCTAAATTTATCTATTTTAAGGACTATTGTACCTTCTCCGGAAAAAAAAGTCTACTCACTCAAAACGCCATATTGCTCTTATTACATTGCCAGATAATGTTATAATAAAAGTTTATAAAGGAGTATCCTGCTAAAAAGGCTGCAATAAAAAATGTTAAATAGAAGTAAAAAAAAGAAAGGTAAACAAAACAAAAACAAAAAAGACTTTTTTTTCAGCTTATTCTGATCACTCAAGTTCATCTACTGGTTTCTAAAAAATAACACTGATAAAGACTTTTGTTGTGTTTATGCAGCTGTTTGAGGTGAAGCAAAGATGGGTTTATGTGTTTAAGTTGCAATCAGTGGGCATGTGAATAATGTTTTGGAGTTAATGCATATTCAAATTGTGTGCAATATAGGGACACTTAAGAAACAAATGTTGGTTGTGGATAAACTAATCATAGGACATATAAACGTCTTTTAAATTCTTAAATAGTCATGGTAGTTATAAAATTTTTGTTATTGCTTTAACATGCTACTTTTTGCGCTAGCGTGGTCAGACGGATCTTGTCGTTATCTGAAAACTACATCAATAATTATTAACTACTTGTAGCTATCAGTAGTTCTATATACATCATTTAGAGGTTTACTATTCTAAATTAAGGAAATCATCCTACTATTACCTCTGAATACACTAATTATGGGGCTAATTCACCCTGTAATTGGCGAATTCACCCCTCATGACTTGATGATGAAAAAGTCAAGTTCTATACAAAAGTAACTTTAGAATTTATTTTGATTCAATACATTAACAAAGTAGAGACCCTAATTATTAAAAAAAAACCTGATGGTATAATTAAATTTTTCATTTAAATAGTTTTGAAGTTGTTGTTTTTATTTATGATATTATATTTTATATCAGATATAAAACATAATAGTTATGATGGGGGGAAATGTTTTACTCTGGTTATTTAGAAAAAAGTTGTACTATGATCTTAATCATAAATTGATCAATAGCATCTTATACAACTATTATTTGTACCTGTTAAATATATACTATTATAATAAAAACCAAAAGTGAACATAAATATGAAAATACTTGTTATGTGACCAATGATTTTTCAGAAAAAATCCATGATTTTTTTTGTATTTTGAAAATATTATACCTATCCATTTTACCCCACAATCATTTAGTCTATATATTCATTTTACCCATTATAGATTTTTGCTTTTTTTTATATGGTTGGGAGAAATTATAAATTAAATTACACTTGTTGTCATATTATGGTCTTAATAATAAATTTACATCATTATGCTTACTTAAGTAGTATTACTTAAGTCTGCAAACAATAAATTTAAAACATAATTTTTTTTTTAATAAATTACATATTTTATTGAAGAGTTATTTATTTAAAACAAATAGAAACATTGTTAATGAAAAAAAAGCTAGTTATGTGTGAAAACTGTTGGTATATTCTGAGTTTTAGCATTTTGAAAAGTTAACCTGTTCCATGCATACTAATTGAATATATCTATAATATTTATTATAAGAGTGGGGCATATAGGGACACTTAAGAAACAAATGTTGGTTGTGGATAAACTAATCATAGTTAACACTGTTTTTTATAAATTTTAAATTCATTAATTTTACAAATTTCCTAAAATTCAATAAATTTCATAAAATTCATATAAGAAAATGAAAAAACAAAAAATTTCTAAAAATAAGTCTCGACAACCAAAGTAACGAAGCTCTAGCCCCACTCACTTGCATAATTTTTACAATTCGCAAGTGGGTGGGGAAAAACGGGACAGTTAAAAAACAACAGTTATTCGTCAATTGTTTGTTGTTGTTGCTTTTAAAATGATGAAATATGAAAGCTATTGTCTAAATATGTTCAGACATTAAACTCTCATGCCCATAGAAACTACACACTTTTACACCCATACACCACAAAAAAGAAATAACAGCTAAAATAAATAATTTTTTTTTGTGTTTTATTATAAAATACCTCCGCTCTATTCTAACCTATATATTTTTAAATCGGTAGCTACTACTAAATTTGAAATTAAACAAAAATTTTTATGGATCACATAAATCACACAAAAAATATCCTGTTAACTATTTGGCAACATTTTTGATGAGCTGGCTTATTAGCAATATGCCAATGTAGAGCAGACTTAAATATGTAATATGTATCAGCAGCTTTTCTAGTTCTAAGTTCCTGTTTAGAGGATAAAAAATACTGTCTGATAAATATAAACTTTTTATAAATAAAGCAAACTTGCAATAGTTCAAGTTAAATCTTTTGTTGTTGTATTGCTTAAGAAAATACACAAATTTTGATTTTTGCAAACTTACTGATGCATTTTGGTATTTCTAAAATTAATATTTTTTTACAATAATAAAGCACAATTTTTTTTACAATAATTTAAAATGTTTTATCAGAAAACATTAAAAAATTATTTTTTTAGCTGAGATATAAGGCTTCAGACATAACTGTCCCGTTATGCCCCACTGTCCCGTTATGCCCTGCACTACCCTACCCCACATAGGCGTGTCCAGACCTTATTTACAGGTCGTGCACAACAGTGGCATATTCAGGGGGAGTAGGTTCCTGCACCCCCATCACCCTCTAATAAAGATTGGTTTTTAGTTTAGGGATATGACCCCCAAATTCCTTAATAAGCTTTATCATTATTATGTAATAATGATTAAATCAGTTTTACTTTTTTCATTAGGAATTATTACTTTTTTATTACAATTTGTAATGTAAGTTGAATCAAATTTTGCAGGTCATGCCTGTGCATGACAGACATGCCTATGCTATCCCACTTATTCTTATTACCATACCCTATAAAACTTATGTTAACATATTAAATCCTATTGAATTATATTGAAAAAGCTGCATCACTAGAATTAGATTGTTTATTTGTGTTCTGTAAAAAATTCCCACCCACCCTTTTATAAAGATCCCCTTGTTTATTGTCTTGAGTAAAGTTCTCCCCACACACGCATCCTCCTTTACTCCCCCCCCCCCCCTCACCTTGCTCCTTGTATTAAGCAATTTTTGTAGCAAGAGAGTTGTGAAATGCAATTTTAAAAATCAAGAACGTTCTTACAACTCCATTATTAATAGTAAGTTAAAGACTGTTTCGCGCTGCAGTGCTAAATAGCGATAGCATTAATAATAAAAATATTTAAAAGTAACAACTGTTACTAAGCAACTAATGTTTTTAGAAGTCACAGCTGTTTTTAGTAGTAACAACTGTTTTTAGTATTAACAACTGTTTTTAGAAGTAACAACTGTTTTTAGAAGTAACAACTGTTTTTAGAAGTAACAACTGTTTTTAGTATTAACAACTGTTTTTAGAAGTAACAATTACAACTGTTTAGAGAAGTATTAACTGTTTTTAGATGTAAAAACTGTTACTAGGTAACAACTGTTACTAGGTAACAACTGTTACTAAGCAACAACTGTTTTAATTACTATAGTTTTGATGAAAACTTGCCTTTAACCAAAACAATCTGTCAATGTACATTTAATTTTGCCTTTTCTTATTGCCAATCAATGTGTTAAAGATAATATACAAAATGCTATTGTATTAAATGGATTTATATTGAAATTAATAAAATTATTCGTGGTGCTTAAAATATGTTTGCAAAAAAGTTTGCAGTACATCGGCTCGCTGTTCGCAATTTTTCCGACTAATCTACTCGCATATAAATCGACTAAGTTTCACGAACGTTCTACGTAATGACATGGATCATAGAGAATTATGGATGTTAAATTTAAATAAAAAAAGAAGTTCACGTTATTTTTAAAAAACGATCAAAATTTGTATTAACCAAAGTTAATCAGCGCTACTTTGCGCTAAGTTATCAGCGTATGAAATTTCATAAATCTTCATTTCAAAAACTTTGCAAAATAACCCAGTGGGCACGGAACGTTAACAGGACGTCTTTTAAACGTTTCGGAGGAGTTTTATACGTTCAAAAGACCTTTTTTAGATTTTGTGCCCACCGGGAAACCTGCCAGGTTCTTGGACCGTGATACTAGTTTCCAATTGTTCAAATAAAGCTCAAATATTTACATAACACCAAACCAACAATAACATTACTAAAAAAGACTCAATAAAACTTTCTCTTACTGAGGACATGTTGGTATAGTGAAGACATAATGTAATAGTGATGACGTGTTTTAGAGTTAGGCTTGAGAAAGTGTTGTAACAGCAATTTGACAAAATAATAATAGCCTTTTTAAATATAGAATTCCTTCCTCCGGCGTTGGGAAGGTGAATCTAATAATATCAATAACTTCAGTATTAGACCTCACAAACAAGAGGTTGCTATAATACTTTTTAATCAAATAATTATCTTCTTGACTCAAAACTTTCAAAAAATATAAATATAGAATTAAGTAGGAGTTAAATTTGACATAAAAGTTTTGGACAAAAAAATCGAGTCTTATTTATAACTTTTTTATTTTTAGATAATAGAAAATACATTTGTAAACGAGATTGAAGATTTTCTACTAGATCAAGATCCTTTGCCTTCTTATTGCTTGCGTCTTGTACTTTTATGCGCAGAAAGGTCCCCTCATGTTATTAACGGTATGCTTAAAGAAAAAGTCATATCTACCTTGTTACATATACTTGAAACTCATCAAAACGAAACAGGCAATTCAACACTTCTAAGTGCAATTGGTTTGTTAAATCTTTTTATAATGAAAAAGGAGTTAGATTTTTCATGGCTGTGCAATTTAGGTTTAATTGAATACCTTACTTCAGCTTTTATGGAAGTTGCATCTTCAAAAGAGGATGATACATCATTACTGTTGCAGCTATTAGATACAATACACCAAATTTATAAAAAAATTGAAACTGCAGTAAAAAGCGTTCTTTTGAACAAATACCAAAGCTCATCAAATAAAGATCTCTCGTTAGAAAAAAATAATGTTGAAAAGTTACTTAAACAGAGTAAAGGACTTTGTGAGCTTAACGGTATATTTGTTAATTTGCTAGTTTTTGACGACGATGACATTAAAGAGTGGGCGTGCAGATGCTTGTATTTATCAGCGGAGCTTTTTGGCGGAAGTAATGACAGCTGGTTTACCAATAACAATGTCGTAATATTTTTTCAAGCCATTTCATCGAGTAACCGAAAGCGCCAAAAGATATTATTAAGAGTTATTAAACGATATGTTACTTCTAATGCAGCACTCAAAGAAAAATTTAAATCGTCTTTCAATGAAATTCAGCCTATTCTAGAAAATTTGATAAGAATTGAGCCTCGAGACAGCGATGATAAATTTGTAAAAGATGTTAGCAACGACTTGTTAAAAATATTTTTTTCATAATGAAGTTTGCATGTTAGTACAAAATATCATATTTTAGTATTGTATGATACGGAAAAAATGATTTAAAAAAACTTAATAAAAATCACTTTTATCAGAGATAATAGAAATGCATGTAAATATGTATATTATTTAATACAGTGTTATGTATTTAAAAATTTATTTATAGAAAAAAAGAAATTAATAATAAAATTGTACACACTAATTATTTTTTGAGTCGAAATATTAGGTCGAAGTTTTTAATAATAAATTCGGAAAGACCCAACAGTCAAAGCGGCTTCGTTCCATATTCGGGTTGCTAACCGTATCGAGTTTGTCTGCATTGTGCGGTAATTGCATAGTGTGTGATATAGATATAAATTTGAGCATAAATTTTTTTCAGAATAAACTTCTTGTAAAAGTTAAAAGATTTTGTCGAACAGTTTTTGAATTAATTGAACTATTTTTGCTCAGAAAAAATTCTTTATACATTTTTCATACAGATTTATTAGGAAACAATGGCCCAACAAGAGTAAGTTTTATTTTACAATCTTATTTAGTTTTTAAATTACAAACATTTAAAGTTAAAAAATAAACAAACGTTTAATTATACAATTGTTGTCTTTTTTTAAGTTACATGTGTTAATTAGCCATACAATTAAACTTATACAATTTATTAATTGTATCACTTTAATTGTATGTCATTTTTGTACTTGAAATTTTTCGATCTTTTTTTACTTCCGCTTTTTTACTGTTGTTCTTGTTACTTTTTATATTTAATTTTTTATAAAATATTTTTTGACAATATTTAAGTTATTTTACGAGGGTATTATTTATATTTCGGGAATTGGCAACACTGATGTCATGCGAGTCCAGTTTGACGTTTTTGACGATATACGTACTCAGAACTTTTTGTCATACGGACGCTATTAGTTTATTTTATAGTTAGTTGAAAGTTTCGTCGCGGCAATAAATGGAACTGAATCGTAAATATTTTCGTGCGATGATTTTTTACGACTTTCGACGTGGGTTATCACAACAAGAGTGTGTCAATCAACTTAATTTGACTTTTGGCGATGAAGCTCCATCAAAAACCACTGTATCGCTGGTACAGTGAATTCAATCGTGGTCGTAGTTCGCTGTCCGACGAGTTTCGTGAAGGTCGTCCAAAATCAAAATGGTGCCAGAAAACATCAATGCTGTGCACAAAATGATTAAGCAAGATCGTCATGTAACCTATTGTGAGATTGAGGTATCACTAAGCATTAGTTCCACCAGCATATAAGCGATTATACATGAACACTTAGCTGTGCGAAAGTTATGTTCACGTTGGATCCCACATAATTTGACAATCTCTCAAAAAAAGGCTCGTGTCGATTGGTGCAAAGAAATGCTTAAGAATTAAAATCGCGGTGCTTCAAAAGACGTTTATAAAATCGTGACAGGTGACGAATCATGGATATATTCGTATGAGCCCGAAAGTAAGCAGCAGTCGACTGTATGGGTGTTCCAAGATGAACCAAATCCAACAAAAGTTGTTCGCGCACGAAGCACTTCAAAGAAAATGGTGGCCTGTTTCTTCGGCAAAACTAGTCATATTGCAACAGTGCCTCTAGAGGATCGTACAGCATTAAATTCATCATGCAAGCTCTCAAACATCACAATGCAAGCTCTCAAACATCGGCTTCTTCACAATGCAAGCTCTCAAACATCGGCTCAAACAAGAGACTATTTGAGCACTTAAAACATCGAGCTGATGGGTCATCCGCCGTACAGCCCTGATTTGTCACCCAATGATTTTTTTTTGTTTCCATCCGTGAAGAATAAAAAGCGTGGTCAACGATTTTCATCGCCCGAAGAAGCTATTGAAGCGTTCAAAAATTATGCTTTGGAGATACCTCATTCGGAATGGAAAAAATGCTTTAAAAATTGGTTTAAGCGCATGCAAAAGTATATTGATCATCGTGGCGAGTACTTTGAAAAACAATAAAAAATATATTTGCAACTTAACTATTTATTCTTGTTTCTATTCCCGAAATATAAATAGTGACCCTCGTATAAGTTATGTTAGTTGTTTGTTTTTATAATTTTTTTAAACTTTAGCTGGATGGTTTCGATCAATCTTATTGTCGAGACCAAGAAGAGTGCTATTATTTTTTTATGCATTCAAAATATATTTTCTAACCTCATTATTTGGTTCAGTTTTTCTCTCATGTCCTTTTTTGCTTATTATCAATTGAAAAGTGATTTTTTGCAGGTTTTACTTGAGCTTTATTCCTAGACATACACCTTTCTCTTGGAATGTGAGATGTTATGCATATTTGAAGGACTCAGTGGGAATGTTGCCTTAGTCACAATTACTTCATTTTTAGTAAACTAGAAAAGACTTTATGGATCTTTTGAAAAAAAAAAAGGAAAAAGTATGATTATCAGAAGTAGGAATGGGACTTTTACTTATTTTGATGTAAAACGCGAACTTCCAGTTAAGTGCTCATCCGCGGTGCTCTGTGATAAGATCGTAAGGACTTCTCGGGGCACCTAAATGAAATAAAGGGTAGTTCTATAGTAATGAAACTTTAGCGAGGAGAGGAGGAGGTAGGGGGGAAAACAAAGGGGCATAATTTCTAAGCTATGGGTAATTCATGCATGTATAAACCTTGACTAAGTCACTGTTCGTTAGAGCGCGCTTTTTTTTCCAGTTTTTTTTTCTCTGTATTCGACTTTTCAATCAAGTATTTTTTTATGGTAATATGACGCAATATACCATTTTTGGTATCCGCTGGAACATCGACTGTTAAAACAGTTTTTAAAAAATTATAAGTCATTTAAACTATCTGAAATAATCTATATGATTAAAGGAGTGTTTATCAGATATAATCTTTTATTGTGTTTTATCATATATAATCTGTTTGAAAAAAGATGGTAAGAAAATCTGTTTAACCTTCTACTATAGGTCGTGGGCGTCCTAATAACCTCCTTTTTGTTGCGTTGGTGTCTAATCAGCACAAGGAAAAATAAAATCTTATTCAATTAAAACAGTGCTTTAGAATAAACTCATAATTTTTTTTTAAACGTTACTTTAATTTCATAGATTATTGTTGGCTATAAGTTGTCCCGGAATCTTGCGATTAATTTTTCGCTACCCTCCAGACTAGCAAGAGCACTGAAACTTCCAGCATTTGTGTAAGTTTAACAAACGTTTATCTTAAAATTATTTTCAGAGCCAACTGGAAAACTTCACTTTTTCGAATCTCTCTTTTTTTTTTGATTTTATTTTATCTTTCAGACTTTACCTTGATTTTACTTTATCTTGACAGCATTTGTGTAGCCCCGATGAGCATACATGTTAAATTTGTTTCATGGGCAAAGGGGGCCGTACCCTTTTTTTTCCTCTAATATTTTTTTTTTCTTTAAAGTTAGGGTAACTTTTTAGAAAGTAAGATTTTTTGCAAAAAAGGCGTTTAAATCCCTTTTCAAAGCTTTTTGCAAAAAATAATATTAAAACAAATAAATCAGAAAAAAGTTTCCAATTTTTTTGTCGTGAGGAAATAAGTTAGTGGCCCTGATAACAGTTTACCGTAAATTAGCTGGGCGTATTTGTAGCTATGCAGCTGCTTTTCGCTTCTCTTATTGAGCATGGTCTTTGTGAGGGCCGTCCCGAAGAGGTCTCTCACGGGGAATGGGGGGAGGGGTGTCGTTTATTATTTTTGCCAACTAGAGACATATAAACACTAAAAAAGGGCCTAATTATTTGATATTAGCCAACTATACTTCAAAACTTGCCAACTGAAATGCTATATGTACAAATGCGCTACCTTAAATGCGTATATAACAGGTTGGGGTGGGGATGCCCCTTACAATCCCCGTTCGGGATGACCCTGGTCGGCTCTGTTTATAACAACCACTCTAACAGACATGAAAATTAATTTTTATTTATTTTTTATTAAATAATCCCTAACAATGTCTAGTATGAACCAAAATTCAATTAGTTTATTCTCGACAACAATTATTCCTTTATTATTCTATCTTTATTATCTAACAATTATTCTAGTTTGTCGTTTCCAGAAATAACTTTCATTTTGGTTAGATTGGTTTATAACAACAACCAAGCTGAATAAAAGAAGCCAAATCACATAACTTAGAATAAAATTGCAAAAAGCAGAGCCATTTCTAAAGCAAGAACAACAAACCAGATAATCTTTTAAAAAAAACTTTTAAATATCTGATTTAAATAACATCAAGATTAATTTAGAAAAAAAGAATTAAAGTTAAAAAATTAAAGCAACTAACTTAAAAAAAATTTATAACTTTTCATAATCACAACAGCCGCTTATTTTAATTTATTTAATATCGCGAATTTTATCATATGTTTGAAATAACATATAATATAATATAATAAGTTCTTATATATAATAAGTTATAATATATAATATAATAAGTTCTTTTTTTTTCAGTAAATTTTTGTTATAATTTTTACTTTAAATTTTTAAATGTTTAAAGTAAAAAAGTTTACAAAAGTGAATATCACAATATTTAAATAACTAGATTCCAATCACATATTTAAAATCAGGCATGTAGCAAGCTATTTGTTTTTGTTCAAGAATATGTTACGACATGGAGCAAACTCCAAACATTTATTCATATTTATGTAAAGCTTTTCAAAAGTGTTGTGATGATCGGAGTCTCTTTACAATAAACCCCTTAAATGTTTACCTACCTTTCATGTCATTAGCGTGAGAGCAACGAGTTTATAACATTTGTTTATACATCTCTTTAAACATTTTAAACTAAATTTAAGTTCATTAACAAGTCTCTAATGTCATGCAATAATCACTTAGTGTTCAAAAATTATAACCATATAAACTTTGAGCAACCTCCCCAATTATTAAGGGGATTTAAAATATTATCTTTAATTAAGTTATAAGTTTGCCGGACAATCAAATTCTGTTCCTCATTCAAAAGTTCGGAGCTTTTCACTCCCATAAAATACCGTAGTTCTAAAAACCAGTGCCGGATTAAGACTTGCAGGGTCTGGAGATACTTTTGAGTAGGTGGCCTATTTTCTTATTAAAATGGTAAAAAAACCTTACAAAAATAAAGCACCCTCTTAAAAGTTTTCTAAATCTGCGCAACATGGGTTTGTGCCCCCATAATCCAGGAATGGTTAAACTTTCCCTCCTTAGTTTTTCAATAATAATAACTTTTACGCAAAAAAGCTGTAAAAAGAACTAACTAAGATCCTGTCAAAGTTATTGAAGAATATAAGTAAATTTATTTACTTATTCTATATAAAAACATGGTGGCTTAAAGATGGCAACATAGTTAAGTACATGTTTTAAAAAAGTTTTAATAATGGTAGTATCAAAAAGATACAACTCAAGCAGTTAATACTGCTATTGAAGTACTTAAGGAGGAATTACTCGGGCCTACTATTAAATTGGAAAAGGAAAATGAAAGATTAAATTCTGAAAATGAAAGTTTAAAAAAACAATTAAAAATAGTAATACAAAATAACAACAAACCGCTATTTAGTCTTATTAAGAAAACAAGCAAAGGAGCACCTCCTATCAGTAAATCAGAAACGAAAATAATTAATGCAATCTCAGCTGAACAAAAAGAAAAAAGTAAAAAATGAAAAAAATGTACTAGTGTTTGAATTAAAGGAATCGAGCCGAAAAAGCAAGGATGAAATCAAAGAAGATGACGATGGAAGTATTGATGAAGTGTTCGATGCTCTTAAATTAGAAAAATTGAATATTGTTGCGCATTTCAAGTTAAACAGTAGAGATAAAAAAAAACCAGGACCACTGGTCATTGAACTAGTTAATTCATCATATCAGAAACAAGTTTTAAGTGTTGCTAGAGAATTAAATAAAATCGAAGCATATAAAAATAAAGTATTTATTAATCCAGATCTAGCGTATAGAGAAAGAGCTAGCCTCAAATTGCTACTTGGTGAAAGAAATAGATTAAATAAACTAAGAAGAAGATAAAAGTTCAACATTTCAATTCGTTATCAGAAACGATATTTTGCAGAAAATTGAAATCAAAAATCAATAAAATATTTGAAGCACCATCAAAATCTAAACTTAGTAAAATAACGTGCTTATACTTGAATGCAACTTCATTAAACAATAAGTTCGAGGAACTAATTAAAGTTATTAACTCAAACAAAGCTAATGTAGTCATGATTTGTGAAACTAGGTGGAATAATGATTTAGTAACTAATATCAATGGATACACCTTATTTAGAAAAGACAGAGATGTTGGTAGAGGTGGAGGAGTATGTATATATATAAAAAACGATATAAAGGCTTATGAAATATCAGAAAAATGTTTAAAAAACCCTAATATAAAACAAATCTGTTGTGTTATTGAATTAGAAAGTGAAAAAATATTGTGTGGTAGTATCTACAGAACCGGAAATAGCAACATAAGTAACTGTATCAACATTACAAAGTCTATTAAATTTGCTTATTCAAAGAAACCATCAAATAAATATACTGGAATCCTTATTTGTGGGGATTTTAATTTCCACACAACTAGGTGGACGGAGGATTATTATGGCGAACTAACTTGTGAGTCTGATAACAAAGCCAAAATATTTTTAGAATGTTAAAATAATTGCTTCATGCATTAGAATGTGATTGAACCAACCTTTTAAAATAACATAGGAGATGAAAAGAATGTACTTGATTTGATTATAACTGAAAATAAAAATAGAGTTTATAAACTGGCACACCTTCCACCATTGGGAGGTATTAACCACGGTCATCACATTTTTAGATTTAACTACAGTCATACAGAAAAGTGTGTTGATAACAGTGTGTTTAAAAAAGACAAGTTCGTTTACAATCGAGGGAAATTCTATGAATTAAATATTCATTTTAAAATTATAAACTAGAACGATGAATTTAAAGGTTTGGAAATAAAGGAATGTTACAAAAAATGGCTTAGTTGTTACGAAGAAGGATGTAATCTTTTTATTCCGATCATTAAAGTGGGAAATGTTCAAACCAACACAAAACCTCTCTGAATAAATAAAGAATTAAAAGCGTTGTCGAAAGAAAAGAGAGAAATTTGGTTCAAATGCAGAGAAGAAATTCAGAGACATTCATTTAATTGCAAAATACAAAGAGATAAACAAGACATTAAAAAAAAAGGTGAATCAGAGAATCAAAAATTTTGAACATGATCCTGCTTTAAATTCGAAATCTGACCCCAAGAAAGTTTATGCATATATAAATAATAAAACTAAAGTCAAAGAGAATATTATAGCGATCCAACTAAAAAACGATAGTATTGTAACAGATTTAAAGGTAATTGCAAATACATTAAATGGGTATTTTGTATCAGTAATCATCAAGCCGTAAGATTCATCTGTTCCAATCATAGATATAGAAACACAAACTTTCTGTAGAAATCCAGATTTTAATGTCTCTGTTGTAGAGGAACACTTAAGCAAATTGTATACTAATAAAGCAATTGGAATGGACAAAGTTTACCCAATGATTAATAAATCCTTTGAAACAAGTAAACTCCCAAAGTTATGGTCATGTGCTAATATCAATTCGTTGTTTAAAAACGGTAACAAATTAGAACCTAGCAACTATATATCTGTATCTTTCACATCTGTAGTTTGTAAAGTCATGGAAAGGATAATTAAGAATAAAATGATGAAATATTTAGTAGATAACAAGCAAATCAATAAAAGCCAATATGGATTTGTTACTAATAAAAGTTGTGTGACGAACCTATTGGAGTCTCTAGATTTCATCACAAATTCGATAGACAATAGTTGGGATGAGATCGTTTTATTTTTAGATTTTGCCAAAGCGTTTGATTCGGTTGATCATGAAAGGTTATTGTTAAAACTGAATGCTCTTGGTTTTAAATCAAAATTATTGGATTGGTGCCAAGGATTTTTATAAAACAGACTTCAAAGAGTGGTGATAGGAGATAACTATATTATTTGTAGTCGAAAGGGGTGGATCCAGGATTTTTATTGACTGTAGCGAAAATGCCATAGGTATTTTTTTAGCTAAAAAAAAAAAAGTTTCTCGCTTTTCACATTTGGCGACAGTTCTAAAAGTCCAAATTTGCCGTCTGTACTATATGATCTATATATGCCGATTTGCTGGTCGAAATAAGCTAAATTTGCAGACATAATTAACTAAAATTCATTGATAGGGTGTGAGAAGAGGTTATCACACACCATTCGCGCCAGTCTTGGATGTGCAGTGGTTTATAGTGATACATGAGGTCCTTTACCACTGCTTTCTTCTTCCGTCTGTTTAGAGCGGAAGAACGTTACTTGATTTACGCGACGTTAAAACCATCTAGTTAAACTGAATACTTTTTAACGAAATGATAGTTTACTTGTCTTTTATGACCTTTAATCATGACCAAAACCCTGACCGAACCCTTATCCTCAGTCGATGTATTTACATTTAGTTCTTGGTATTCCTATTGCAAGTCAATGTATTTATGCCAAATAATACATAAAATATCATATAAATTTATCTATATATTTAAATCAACAAAATATTTGTGCTTGTTAAAATGTTTTGGTCTGCAAAAAAATTGGAGGTTGATATTTGAAAATGAAAACAACAAATTTAATCTAAATTTGTTCAAAATTCAATTTTTTTATTTAATTAAAGTTTGTTTTAAAATACATTATGCTTTATCTAATGGCTTACTTTATAAAATATCTGAAAATTAAAATAGATACTGTAATGATGTATGTAAATTTATAAAAACAATTTATAAATATTTTCATATTTTTAATAATAAACTTTATTATTTCATTACAATAAACTTTTTTGTCAAATAATGAAAAAAATAAACAGGTTTCAAATCAATAAAAAATAGAACTTTAGTAACTAAACTTTTTCAATAAAAATATATTGCTTTAAATAAATAAGAAATGCTTTTGAAATTTAAAAACAGCAAACTTCATGGATATTACAATTAAAAACGATACAATTAACAAATCTTAGCAAATAATAATAAAAAAGTGTCAATGAATAAATGTCAACCTAAGAAGCCAAACTTAATATGGTCGTTCTTTGTTTAAAATAACATAGATTTTGGTGTAGAAAGTTTTTAGTAGTTTTTTATAAATTGATATAGAAAAGTATATTGTGATGATAGCACTCAATTTCAATAAAGTAATGCGTTAAAGCATAAAAGTATTGAATATTGGAAGTCAAACAAACTTTACCTTTAATCAAATTAAAGAAAAACCATTGAACAGTATTGTCTAAAGGACGTTTTAATACACCTATTTCAAATGATTTCGGATATTGACCAAAGTTTAAAAAAATAAAACATTATACTGTCAAAATTTCATATTCGTTTAGCAAATCATAATTTCAAAATACATTTTAATATAAACAAGAGACTTAAAAATATGTCTAAAGATACTTTTCTTAAATTTCTAAATTTTGTTTCATGTAGTTCTGTAAGAAAATTTCCAAACATGATATACTTGTAACAAAAATGTTTATCTTAATAGCATTTTAATCAGCTAGACTATTTCTTCACGTGTATTATGTGTGAAATGTTGTGAAATGCCTTGTTACATGTGTTGATATTTTATGCCTATTTTCTGATTTTTTTCGTGCATAGTGCTGTATCTCAAAAATCCAAAACGACCTTTCTTTGTTTATCATTTAGATCTCTGAGGAAGCTTTTTGATCATTATTGAACCTAAAATATATGCCCACACTTTTTAGATGAAAAGTTTTCCATTATGTGACGGCAAGTTTAATAAAATCACTAGTCTTGTTAAAGTTTGAGAAAGTAGAAGTTTCAGGGTGATTAAGAAGAACATTGTAAGCATTATCAGAAAAAAACGTTTCACTTTCTGAGTCCATTATTTTGTATATTTTTGATAACGTGGACAAAAGTCAAACAGCAAAAGAGTTCTATCTGTAGTTAACCAAGGTTTTTCATAAAATGTTAGAGTTAAATCTTTATCACATATTTTGACTATCTTCTAAAGTTAAATGAATTGATCACATAAAAATTAGGAATTTATTTGTTTACAGGTTTTCACAACATTTTCAAAAGAATTTTAGGGCCATCAAACATATAACTTGTATTACAAGTTATCATAACATCTTAAACACTTTTCAAAAGAGAATTTATACCATTTCTTTTCCAAAAACAGCAACTTCCTGATACAATAACACTTTTGTAACATACACCTTGTCACAGAGAATAATAGTTCCTAGTAGAAATTTCCACATTAAAAAAAAAAAATAGTAGAAAGTTCATTGCAATTTTAGAATAAATAAAAAAAATCTATCTAAGAGGAAAACTGTGCAAAATGTTTTTTTAGTTTAACCTTTTTGAAGTTTTGATGTCAATCAGATCATATATATATATGATCTTTATTTAAAACATTTTATTATAATAAAGTTTTTTAAAACTCGCATTAGGTAAACATTCTATCCAACGTGTTTTCTACTCTTTGTCTCTGGGAAATCTATAAAATATTTAAAACGTTTTTAAATTGTTTGACTTCTTCAATGATAAATAACTCGTAGAACAGCAATAAACGCATTTCATCATTTTTCATAAACATAAACAAATTTTACTATTTTCATAATAGACTAAAAACCTTTTTATTTAATAATTGCTATCCACTTTATTTAAAAAAGTTTTATAAACGGAGAGTTGATATTTAACAGAATTTCTGTATTTGCTTCACTTTTTTTTTTGCTACAGGCTCTTGCTTGATGACTTTTAGTCACTACGTAAGACCTCCTCTTTAATAAAAAGATTGCAGTTAAATAGCCTCAATATATAATGAATTATCGGGGGTATGTATAGAGTTGTTTAAAATTATGACAAATTGACTTTTGCTACAGTTGCTACAGTCGATTTGCCATTTTTTTCAACTCCCAGGTTCAATTTAAGTTGATACGTTCCGAAATGTTTGACATTCTTTCAAAATTTTATTAGCGTGTGAGACAAAACCCGTTAAAAACATGGGCTTTTCAGTGAAGCATTTCATTTTTCCGAGTGAAATATTTCCGTAACATAGTCAACTTGGCTCAGCTACGTGTGCTGAGTGCTGCATTTTGACTACTTGTAACTTTCATATCTTATTAAATTATTACTCTCTTTTGCATGAAAAAAAAAAATGTATGTAAAAAAGAAAAAAAGAAAAAAAACTGAGTTGACTGTAGCAATTGCTACACTTGCTACAGCCTGATTCCGCTCCTGGTCGATATCAATGATATCTTCAATTAAATAAAATCAAGCTGTAAACTCTTTGCTGATGACACTAAAATCCTTAGAGCAATAAAAAATGATAATGATATAATTAAACTTTAACAAGATATAGATGTATTAATGAAATGGTCTAATGAGTTGTTATTATTATTTATTATTATTATTATTATGTATTTCGCCGATAAGAAAAGTTTACAAGTTTATACAATACAAATATATAAATACATGGCTGGGGCAAGAAGAAGACAAGTTCTGTCTTATCACCAAGCCCCTTTAAATAAAAATGTCAATAATTAAAATACATAACAAAGTAACTCGTTAAATAAACGTTAAACAAAACGCTGCGTTAAAATAAAATAACGATAAATAAAAACTAAAAAACATTATACGCTATATTACAGTGTAATATATCCAAAAGTATACGAAGATTTTTTAATTAATTATTTTAATTAAATTACTTTTTTTTCCTAACTGGTTATAGATTTATAAACCTTTTGAATTTAAATCATAAAATAACAGATAATACACGAACAAACAAACAAACAAACAAACAAACAAAAAAACATTTTTAAAAACATTTTTAATATCTTAATGTGTCTTATATAAATGTAAAGTTTATTATATCAGATAAAAAACAAGGTCATAATGTACAAATTGAAATGTATATAGAATATATATTTAAACCATATTTATAAAGAAATAGACAAACGTGATTACTCCTAATCAAAGGCTTCAGAAAAATTTTAATTCGTTGTCATTTATTAAAAGCTTTTGCTTAAGTTTGTTTTTAAATTGTTTAATAGAAGAAATAGTTTTTAACTCATTATTTAATAGCGTGTTCCAAAGTTTAGGAATTCTGTTAGCAATTGAGAACTTAGTAACAGAGTAATAGGTTTTAGGTTGAACATAATTGTTTTCTGAAAATTGTGTTGGGTATAGATGATATATTTTTTCCAAAAAAGAGTTAAATAAAATAGGTGCTATTTTTTTATTAACTTTGAACATAAAAATAAGAATTTGATAGAGATTTAGTTGAAATACGTTGAGAATATTAAATTTAATGAATAGAGGTTTAGTGTGTGAGAAACGATCTACATTTCCAAGAATTCTTAAAGCATGCTTTTGTTTAATTAATATTATTTATTTTAGTTACGTTAGTGCTACACCAGGTTGATGAAGTTCAACCACCAAATATGTATAAATTATGGTAATTGGAAATAAACAATACAAATTTTCAATGAACAATACAGCTTTAGAGTACTCAAGTATGAAAAAAGATTTAGCTGTGTACGTTTCTTACGATTTAGGATGGAAACACCATGTAAATAAATGAAAATAAAGTAGTAAATAAAGCAAATAAAAAGCTAGGTCAGATCAAACACACTTTTAAATTGTTAGATGAAAAAACAACGAAACTCTTGTTTATAGCCTTAGTTTGTCCACATTTAGAATATGCAACTCCCATCTGGAATTCTTATTGGCAGTATGATAAAGATAAATCAGAGAGTGTTCAACAGAGAGCTGCTATAATAGAAAGTTTAAGAGGATATAGCTTTGAAGAGAAATTAAAAAAGTTGGGTTTACTATCGCTGGAGATTAGAAGAAGAAGAGGTGATATGATACAAATGTTTAAATATTTGGAAGGATACGATATCATAAACTTTCACATAAAACCCGAAATGCTAGACAAAGATCATAAAACTAGAGGCCACAATAGTAAACTAAGAAGACAATATACGGGAAATATTAAACGACAGTTTTTTCACCAATAGAGTGGTAAATGGCTGGACCAAACTTAAATAAGAAACAATAAATGCAGTTAGTATCAACCAATTCAAAAACAAATTGGATGAACATTTTGAATACTAATTTTTATTTTTTTTATGTATTACAGCTGTTAAAGTACAAACTCTACGCAGTTTGCACTCATCACTTTTGAAGTGTACAGCGCTATTATATTATATTAAATTACTTTAAATTTACTTAAAAATTATATAAAATGTAAGAGGAGCAGTTAAATCCTGACATGCGGATGCCAAAAGTAATACTTCAAAACAATGTTTTGAAAACACACCGCGTATATCTTTTTTAATGGATAAATTACGGATGTTTACAATAACTGACAATCAAAAATGAAGACTTCTCTGTTTTCTTGTAGATATGACAATTGTAAAAGTACTTTCACACGTCGGTCTGATTTAAAAAAACACATGATCAAGCTCCATGGAGTCAGCGATGTTACTCACAGTGGAAATTGATTGTGTATTATTATTATTTTATTGCTGAAGTATTTGATTGATGGAAATTGATTGTGTATTATATTATTTTATTGCTGAAGTATTTGATTTGTTTTTGTTTTTGTATTTATACTGTCTTTTTGTCTTTTATCATTTATTGTGCATGTAAATTTTTGTGTGACGGGGCTCGGTGATAAGACAACCTGTCTTCTTCTTGCTCCGGCCAGTATTTTTCTTTTATTGTAATTTCTTTTTTGTAATATTTATCAACGGCAAAATAAATAAATAATAAAAAAAAAAAAAAAAAAAAAATATTCAATGTGGACATCATTTCCATAAAACCAAAGATTTGGGTTTCTCAATTAAATTTTAAAATTTTTCTAATTACATGTTGTGTTTCTTAATTGCATATCACGATTTCTAAATTACATGTTATATTTCTCAATTACGTCTTACTTTTCTTAATTGCAACTTTCAAGTTCTCAATTACATTTTGAAAAGGTGTAGAGCAATTCCATGGTCTCCATAGTTGTGTTTATAATATTAACTATCATATAAACTTCTTTTGAATGCAAATTACTTTTTTGATATCAATCAACCAATCAATATATTTCTGAAATATTTGGTATTGCGTTTCAAGGTTGCTTACAAATAGTATAAACTATTAACATTAAGTAAACACCTAGAAATAAAAGTAATGATAAAAGTAGCAAAAACAAAAAAAATTACAAAATTAAGTACCATTTATAATCATTTATAAAATGAATTAACAGAGAAAAATAATAATTTAAGGAACTTTAGGAATTCGAAAATTTTTAAAATCGGAGGAGCGTTATAACACGAATTGAGTATACAACCGTAAAAAAAACCATCTAAAAAGATATGTGCGGTGTTTACTCAAAACATCGTTTTGAACTTTTTTGCAACCATTTTCTCAATTGCTAACCGAGGTCCTAAGCTGTGGAATACAATATTAAATAATGAGCTGAAATCTAATTATTCTTTAAACCAGTTTAAAACAAAACTTAAGCAATTACTGAGGATACATGAAAATGAATTAAAGTTCTTCTAAAAAGCTTTTTAAACTAGCAAACAAAAACAAAAATTAACCTACTAATTACTCTTTAATATTATATTTAATATTCTAAACAATAGTCTGCTATTGTAAATGTATTTCTTATCTTATAAGTTTTGAATTTACAAACGATTTTTTTAAGTTTTATTATTTGAAATACTAATTACTAAAAATATTGTAAAATTTTATAATTTCAATTTTTATTAAAAAAAGTTATTGTAAATTCTTTTTGTAATATTAATGCTTATATATCATCTTATTTTACTAATCAGTTCTTAAATATAAATACTCTTTGAATTACTAAATATTTTAAACGTTATATATTTTATTTTTTGCATTTTGTTAAAACATTTTATTTGATGAATATGCATTTTTTTAGGGGGGGCTTAATGATAAGATGAATTTTGTCTTCTTCAAGCCCCAGTCATGTAAATATTTGTTTTTATAAATTATGAGTGTCAATTATTTTCAATCGGCAAATACAATACTAAAAAAAAAAAAAAAAAAAAAAAAAACTATTACTTTTGCCATACGCAAATCAGGATTTAACCGTTCCTCTCTTTTACTTACACGAGTAAGTTAATTTTTATCAAAAAGTAAATTACATTAACAATTTTAAACGTTTTATGTAAATTTACATTTCCGTAAAGTAATTAATTTTTTGGAAACAACTTTTACTTTATAACGTAAGTTTTTTTACTTTCAAAAGTAAGTTATGTAAAAGAAAATTAGATCAAAAAGTAATTTATTTTTACATGTAAAAGTAAGTCACATGAAAAAGCTGTTTACTTTTACATTTAAAAGTTGCTTAATTTTGAAAATTACATTACACAATATAAAAGTTCCTTAAACTCTAATTTACATTTACCTATAAAAGTAACTAATTAAAAAAAGTTATATTAAAAAGTAACTTGCATAAGTAAGTAAATTACATAAAAGTAATATGCTACCAAATGTAAATTAAATTTACAAATGAAATAATATTTATTAAATAGGAATTTTTTATTTTAAAAGTAATAACAAATCTTTATTAAAAATAAATTATATAAAATAAAATTTAAATTACATAAGCTTACATTTTATATAATTTGTAAAGTAAATTAAAAGTACCTTATATAAAGTAAATAAATTTAATTGTATTTTACAATAACTTTGACAGGATCTTGTACAAAAGTAATGCAAAAAAGTAAAACTTTAAGTCACTAACATTCAGTTTGCCGCAACATTTGATTAGCGCGGTTTTAGGTACTTCTTCTCTGTAAAGTTTGAAAATGTCAATAATTGGTTTCTACCCATGATTAAAACCCTCTCTAGTTCCGGTCCATGAGTTTTAACTATAATAACCATTCTCTGAATCAAACCGTCTTAAAAATATTTACTCTCTGGCCGACCATTCGAAAGGACTGGAATTTAGACAAAACTGAAATAAGGCAGTTAGCAGAAGGCGCATATACCAATCGGAGACTCAGAAATAGCAGTTCATTTGGAAGGAAAGTAATTGGCATTACTGATAGTTCTTTTTTACAAGTTTTTGCGTAAATGTATTTATTATTTAAAAACTAAAGTAAGAAAGTTTAAACCTGTCCTGAAATATGGGGGCTATAACACCATGCCCTGAAGATTAGTGAGCCCCGAACTTTTTAAGAGGACGCTTTATTTTTGTAAAGATTTTTTGCCACTTTGATTTGAAAAAAGTCCACCTGCTCAAGCAAATCCTTTGACTCTAAAAGTCTTGGTTTAAACAACTACGGTATTTTTATATAGGCATGAAAAATTTAAAACTTTTCATGTAAATATCTTTATCTGCGTGTAGTATCAGTGGCCTAGCTACCGCAAGACTAGTATAAGCAAAAGTTACGATCCCACAAGCAACTGAACCTAGAGCCGCAATGTTTAGGAGCTCTAAAATACATTTAAAGATTTTTTTTTTAGAAATGTTATTGTTCCAGAGAAACAGAAATTAGACACCTGTGTGTAATATGCGTATAACCTGAGCTGTTGCTAAGCAATGATTTATATGTAGATTAAAAAATAAAACTTTTGATGATTGGAGCCTGGAAAAAAATACCCTAAAATATTTACCATCCCTACCCCAAATGTGAGAGCAATAAATTAGTAACTTTTATTTTTTATTTTCTTACACTAAATTTAAGTCGACAGGTTTTAAAATTCAAAATTCAAAGGTTATGATTATATAAAGTTTACACCCAAACCGAATAAAGTGGTTGTTTCAACAGTTTCCTAAACATTCTAATATGATATAAACAAGAAAATACTTAAGTTTGGCACTTAAGTATTTTTTATTTACCAAAAGTATATTTATTAACCCAAATCATTGTTATATAATGTAGGCCGGGTGAATAAAAAAAAAGCAAATGCTTTTACTCAGTAATTGGTCAGTTTTATGTAAATAAAAACTTAACCATCATAGCTAAAATTTTATTCACGCAAAGCTGACCAATTACTGAGTAAAAGCAGTTGCTTTTTTTAATTCACTCGGCCTAATGCATCTCAAAATTTACGCAAGTAAACATCCTTATATTATTGGTTACCATAAAGTCTTTAAACGAGCTTAATATGGTTTTTAACATCACATTAAAAGACCTCATTTGTACGTAACTATTAATAATACTATTAGATAAAGATGTTGTTAAATAAGTAATTCTAATCGGTTGGTGATAAAAGGAATTGCCGCATTTTCAAATTACGAAACCTTTTTACATTGCTTTTAACGTTGTATAATACCAATCAATACTTGTATTTAAAATTTAAATTCAGGGATGCGGAGTCCCGAAAAGGACTCCGGATTTAAAAGTCACAAAAAGACAATAAGTTTCAAGTCATTAAATCTCATGAACTTTTTTCATATAGCAGATCATAAGTCAGCAATCATGTTTAGATCTTCTGGACACTACAGACCTGGAAAAAGTTGAGATATAAAACCGCAGTCCTTTTGGGACTCCGCATCCCTGATTTAAATCAATTTAAAATTAAATCTTGTATTTTGATTAATTTATATTTTCATAAATAATATTTTTTAAACCATTTTATTTATATGTTAAAAAAATAAAATTATTCAAAATTTCTGTTATTTATGCAAATTTATGTTATTTATTTCTTCTGTTTTAGTATGTTATTTTAGAAAAAGATTTCATTTTTTTCTAAATATAACATACGAAAACAGGAGAATTCGGTATTTTAGCTGCATATATTAATTTTTTTGATATATTCCCATGAAATACAAAACTATTATAGTCAACTAAAATAAACTTATTAAAATCAAACTTCAGAAAAACACATGATCATCAATTTTTAGTGATAAGTTTTTAATGACTTAACTATGTACGGATATTTAGGGGCTTGGCAATAAAACTATTTTTGTCATCTTCTTGCACGAAAAAATATATAATTTAACTTTCGCTCCGAACTATTGAATTAGAAACAGAATTTGATTGTCAGACGAACTTATAACTTAATTAAAGATAATATTTAAAATCCCCTAAGTAATTGGGGAGGTTGCTCAAAATTTAAACGGTCATTAGAGCCTTGTTTATGAACTTAAATTTAGTTTAAAATATTAAAAAAAAAGTGTATGTAAATGTTATAAACTCATCGCTCTCCCACTAATGGTATGCAAGGGAAGTTAACATTTGAGAGGTTTATTGTTAACAAACTCCAATTATTTTTGATAATTGGAGTCTGTTAACAGTAAACCCCTAAAATGTTAATGCAATACTTTTAAAAAGCTTCAGGCCCGTAGCAACCGGGTGGGCAGCAGGGGCATTTGCCCCTCCCCCAATAATTTATCAAATAAATAATTTTGAAAATATTGAATGAAAAAATGACAACTGTACTGCTACCGCCTCCGCCCCTGATAAAATATTTGTTTCTACGGCCCTGAGTTTTACATAAACATGAATATATAATTGTTTGGAGTTTGTCGTAACATAAAGTTAAATTCTTAAACAAAAACAAACAGCTTGCTACGGGCCTGATTTTAAATATGTGATTGGAATCTGGTTGTTTAAATATTGTGATTTGCACTTTTGTAAACTTTTTTACTATAAGTTTTTGAAACTTTAAAGTAAAAAAAGTAACAAAAAATTATTGAAAAAAAAATTTAATGTTATTTCATCCGTATGATATAATAACATCAAGACACTTTTCTTCACAATCGACCACATAATTTTTAATTTGAAAGTGGGCTTTTTTAAACCATTCGATATATTAAATAAATTACCATTCGCTATATTAAACAAATTAAAATAAAAACAATTCGCTATATTAAACAAATTAAAATAAAAACAATTCGCTATATTAAACAAATTAAAATAAAAACAATTCGCTATATTAAACAAATTAAAATAAAAACAATTCGCTATATTAAATAAATTAAAATAAAAACAATTCGCTATATTAAACAAATTAAAATAAAAACAATTCGCTATATTAAACAAATTAAAATAAAAACAATTCGCTATATTAAACAAATTAAAATAAAAACAATTCGCTATATTAAACAAATTAAAATAAAAACAATTCGCTATATTAAACAAATTAAAATAAAAACAATTCGCTATATTAAACAAATTAAAATAAAAACAATTCGCTATATTAAACAAATTAAAATAAAAACAATTCGCTATATTAAACAAATTAAAATAAAAACAATTCGCTATATTAAACAAATTAAAATAAAAACAATTCGCTATATTAAACAAATTAAAATAAAAACAATTCGCTATATTAAACAAATTAAAATAAAAACAATTCGCTATATTAAACAAATTAAAATAAAAACAATTCGCTATATTAAACAAATTAAAATAAAAACAATTCGCTATATTAAACAAATTAAAATAAAAACAATTCGCTATATTAAATAAATTAAAATAAAAACAATTCGCTATATTAAACAAATTAAAATAAAAACAATTCGCTATATTAAACAAATTAAAATAAAAACAATTCGCTATATTAAACAAATTAAAATAAAAACAATTCGCTATATTAAACAAATTACAATAAGCAGCTGTTGTGGTTATGAAAAGTTATAAATTTTTTTTAAGTTAATTTCTTTTACTTTTACATTTTTAACTTTAATTTTTTTTTTAATTTAATATTTATGTTATTTACATCAGTTATTTAAAACTTGTTTCGGAAATGGCTCTGCATTTTGCAACTTTATTCTAAGTATTGTATTTTGGCTTCTTTTAATCAGCTTGGTTGTTATTAAAAACCAATCTAACCAAAATGAAAGTTATTTCTGGAAACGACAAACTAGAATAATTGTTAGATAATAAAGATAGAATAGTAAAGGAATAATAGTTGTCGAGAATTGACTAATTGAAATTAGTTCATTCCAGACAACAGTTGTATGAATAGCTATTAATAAATAAACAAACAAATAAAAAAATTATTTTTCGTTTCTGTTAAAGTGGTTGTTAAGATCTGACGGGCTGACCAGGACCGTCCTGAACGGGGGGTGAAGCTGTTATATATTCATTTGAGTTTGCACATTTGTAAATTTACCATTTCAGTTGGCAAGTTTTGAAGTATAGTTGGCAAATGTTAAATATCGAGGATCCTTTTTTTGTGTGTGTGTCCCTAGATGGCAAAAAACACATACGACCCCTTCCCTCAATGAGAGAGCTCTTTGGGACGGCCCTGACATCAACCACGCTGAATAAGAGAAGGGAAAAGCAGTAGCATAGGTACAAATATGCCCGGCACCTTTATGGTAAATTTTTATCAGGGCCACTAACCTCTTTTCTCCCGACAAATTAATGCTAAAACAAATAAACCAAAAAAATGCCTTTTCAATGCTTTTTTGCAAAAAATCTTTCTTTTTAGAAAGTTACCCCAACTTTAAAGAAAAACAAAATATTAGAGAAAAAAAAGGTAAGGTAATGGCCCCCTTTGCCCAGGAAACAAATTCAACATGCATGTTCATCAGGACTACTCTGTTGGCTCTGAAAACAATTTTAAGATGTACTTATATCAAATTTACACAAATGCTGGAAGATTCAGAGCTCTAGCTTGTCTGGAAGGTAATGAAAAATCAATTGCAAGATTCCGGGACAACTGATAGCCGACAAACATCTGGTGAAGTCAAACTAACGTTTGAAAAAACTTTCAAGTTTATTCTAAAGCACAATTTTAGTTGAATGAGATTTTATTTTTCTAATCATCTTTGTGCGGGTTGGATACCAACGCAACAAAAGGGAGGTTATTAGGGCACCCACAACCTATAGTAGAAGATTGAGCAGCTTTCTTTACCATCTTTTTTTAAATGAATTATATATGAAAAAAGGCAATAAAAGATTATATCTGATAAACACTCCCTTAATCCATATAAATTATATCAGATAGTTTAAATGACTTATATTTTTTGAAAACTGTTTTAGCAGTCGATGTTCTTGCGGATACCAAAAATATTATATTGCGTCATATTAACAAAATATTTGATTGAAAAGTCAAATACAAAGAAAAAAACTGAAAAAAAGCGCGCTCTAATGAACAGTGACTTAGTCAAGGTTTACACATGCATGAATTATCCATAGCTTAGAAATTATGCCCTTACCACCCCCATCCCCCTCCTCTCCTCGCTAAAGTTTCATTACGGTCACTAACCTATTTATGCTCAACAAAAAAAAGAAATAAAAAATCAATGGTTATTTAGCAGTCCCTATTAGCACTCGTGCAACAGGGAGCTCGTCTCTGCACTACTGGTATGCCCTCATGCTGACAATATTTGCACCTAATTATATTAGAACTACCCTTTATGATATACGTGAAAAAAAATCCTTTTCCGATGCCCCACCACAAACACTGTTCACATACATCAGAGTATTACTTACCTGACTGGGAAGTAAAGTCCAATCATGAACACAATGTCATGAAGCGGCTTCCCAGTTGGTTTGACTAACACTACTGTTGCACTTTCTAAGATCGTGTGCAATTCCTGTCCGCTATCTCTATGCTATCTATCTAACACGACTTCTTCTATCTTTCACTCTAATGTATCTTCGTTCTTCTCAAACTCACTTTACTCTTGGACCGCAGAGCAGAGGTTATGAAACTCCTTCGGGAGCTGAACTTGTCTTTGCGGACCTTGGTATTGCGGTCTCCACAAGGCAATTAGCTGGTGGAGAATAAACCACGATACCTACATCAGAGTATTACTAGAAGTATTACCCAGAAGTGCCCTCAAACAGGCAATGGATTTGAATACGATTCCTATCTCAAAATTTATGTTAAATCAACATGAAATGACTGCACTTTGAGAAAGTAAATAATAAAACTTACATTTTACTTACTTACAAAGTAAAGTATAAGATAAAGATACAAAGTATAAGATTTCAAAGAAAAAATTTACTTTTATTTGTAAAAGGAAATAACAATTTTTTTCAAATTACTTTTATGTAAACTGTTTGTTAATGTTTTTTAATTGCTAATTAGTTACTTTTACAAGCAAAAGTAATTTGTTGTTATGATGTAGTTTTATCTTACTTAATAAAGTAAGTGTTATGTTTTTTAAATATCATATTTATGTAAGTTTACTTCATAAATAACTTTTTTTAAATTTAAAAAGTAAATTATATTTTGATGTAAATTTTTTACATAACTATAACCAAAATTACTTTTTAAAGTAATTTACTTTACACGACTTACCATTAAAAGTAAGTTACATTTACAGATAAAAGTAAAAATGCAAATAACTTTTACTTGTAAAAGTAAATTACTTTTTCAAGTAACAGTTACTCGTTTAAAAAACTTAACTTAAGTAATTAAATTTTACACGTTAAATAATTTATGTAAAAAAAAAAAGAATTACTTTTAAATGTAAGTAAATTATATATTTTTATATGAGTTATGTAAAGTAATTTACGCTTAAAAGTAATTCGCGTTTTTACGTCAAAATAAGTAAAAGTCCCACCTTAGTTTTGATAAGTAAGAAAAAATTAAATGATCAAGCTTTTTGCAGTGGAAATTTTATAGTAACAATTTTTATCAAATATTTTTAAAATTTAATCTCATTAGCAGAAAATAAAAGTTTACATTAAGATTTAGTTAAAGATTACGAATAAATATAATAGACTCATAAACAAATATTTTGGATCACTTTTTTCTCTGCAGAGACGGCACATCTGGTTTTAATCTCGGATTTAAAACCCGTATAAACACGTGTTTGTTACGATCCAGGCGTAAACCAAAAACACGTGGATTTCACGGCAAGTTTAACTGGAGTTTTACACGTGTTTTCTAAGGTTTCAAACACGAGTATTTTTATGTTTTAAATAAGTGTTTTTGAGGTTTTAAACTCGTGTTTTATGAGGTTTTAAATTCGTGTTTTCTATAGTTTAAAACTCACTTTAAGACTTATGACATTTAATAAAGTTTCCAAACGGAAACTTTATTTAATGTCATAAGTTAGTTCAGGCATAAGTTTTCCAAATTTATGCCTGAACTAACAGCTGTTCAGCACGGTTTGATGATAAACCAAAAATACGTAGGTTTTATTAGACACGTATAGCTTTAAACCGTTTAAACCTTTTTTTATATATACTACATTATATTTACGACAATTTTGTTGTTTTATTTTTGTTTTTTAAGGTAAATTATTTTACAATAATACTACAAAGAAAAAATAAACAAAGAAAAAAAAACCAAATCATTAAAAATAAGCTAATAAAAGACGCTTGGCACATGGTTACCATACATAATATTTAATTTCGATTGATCGCCTCTTCCGTCATTATAAAATCTAAAATCGTATAACAATACGCTTTCGCATTTTTACAAACAATTCCAGTAGCATCAAATGTTCTTTTTAATTTTTCTTAAAAGTCGGGTCTCGAACTTTACTAATTCTTCAATTGAGGTAACCTGTTCAAATTTAATTTCATTCAAATCTTTATCTAAAAACTATTTCAGTAGCCCAAATTTCTTTTTATGTAATGGTGTGACAATCATTTTACGCTAAAACATGGCATCATCCATGGGAAAAGTTTCGTTTGTCTGATTTTTTGGTCGATCTGTATTGGTAATGGTTTTTGATGATTCGCCTTAATCTATTTAAAAAAAAAAAAACAAGTTTTATAATAAATAACAAAATAACTGATTATCTTAGTCTATTGTTTTGTATTTTACCTAAATAAATGCACTATAAAAAATACTGTTCGAAAAAACCAGAGTAATGATTCAATGGAAGAGTAAAATTGATTTTTTCCTTATTAATCACGCTTGTTTGTGTATGTACATTTAAACGGAATCGACCCTTCATTCTTCTTTTCAAATTGTTTTTTAGAGCCACCAACTTCAACCTAAATAAAAGACGCCCTTTAAGAATTTATGAAACCCATTAAGAAACATAAATCATCAAATATACTATTGTACTTTTTAAATATTATAAACTTTTAAATTAAATGCAAATAAGTTATTACTTTGGAATGACCCAGAAGCCCGAGTATTCACAAGTATTTTCATTAGCATTTGTACCAGGATGTAAATCCTCTCTTAATTGATTTTTGCTTATAAATATAGAAATCTTTAAAGGTTGATTCGAAACCATCTCATTTAGGTTTTGTTGCTTGTTAAAGTGCAAATATCCTGTTTTAAGATAAATTAGACTAACATACACTCAAATATAGGTAATAAATATAAATATAAGTTATACATAATATTTAAAAAAACCAAATGCACACATGCCCCCTGTTCATTAATAGTCACCTACCTTAATCAACATTAATATTATTATCTTCATTAAGTTTCTGAAGTCTTCTTTAAATATATTGTCTTCATCTAGATTATGTGATAACGGTAAAACTCCTAAAAGATAAAATTTGCAAAATCAAAATTTACCAGAAATATTAGTGTCATTTAAAATTTTTTGAAGTTAAAGATAAATAACTAGAGTTTTAATACAAGTATTTTCATTAACAGTTGTACCACGATTAATATTTTTTCTCATCGTCTTTTTCGTTGAACATGTGAAAAACTTAGCAGTTGACTTTTAGTAGAATTAGTAAGATTCTTTTAGTAGATTATAAGTAAGTAGAAGACTTATAGTAGAATCTTTTCAATTTATGTTTTTTTGCTTATTAAAACCCACATATTCTGGTTTAAAAATGTTATATATATATATATATATATATATATATATATATATATATATATATATATATATATATATATATATATATATATATATATATATATATATATACATACACACAAACAAAACAAAAAAAGTTCAATATGTGCTAATGCATATCACTAGCCATAGTCTGCTTGATAATAGACCCTTACCTTTATCAGCAAAAAAAATATCCTTTCTGCAATCAGATAGACTATGCAAGAAATTTTCTTGCTGGCTTCGGCTCATGCCATATTTTTTATACTGCTGACTCTTTTTTGTATCTTCTCAAACAATTAAAAATTAATTTAACATTTACATAATAATTTTCAAATATAAACAATTGATTTACAGATAAGTAAAGTTACTTACGGACAGTATTTTGCAACAAAGTATTACTAGATTTTGCTGTCAATATTGGTAGAGAAAGTTTATTCAATGAAGCATAGTTAGTATATTGGTGCAGCCTCGTAGCTCGAAGACAAATTTAAACATTCAGGAAATAAATTTCCAGCTAAAACTGATCGATATTTTTTCATATATTCTTTCTACTACGCTGAACTTGTTCTTTTCATTTTTGTTAAATAATTATCATTAATAGGATACCCTATAGCATTTAGTACACACACATTTATATAGGAACAACACTAGTATTTTTCAAATATATATAAATAATAACAATACTAATAGTAATAACAATAATACTATTAACACAAAAAATGTATTTTATATATATATATATATATATATATATATATATATATATATATATATATATATATATATATCGCAGAAATACACACACATATACAGATACACACAAATATACATACGCCGAAATACACACACATATGTGTGTATATGAGTACATATTACGTATACATAACATATACATTTATTTATAAGTGTATGTATGTATGTATGTATGCATGTATGCATGTATGTATATATGTATATATATATATATATATATATATATATATATATATATATATATATATATATATATATATATATACATACATACATAATATATAGACTTATACATACACACATATATACATATGAATACATAAATAAACACATACATATTTTATATATGTATTATACATACATATATAAAATATACATTGTATAAATTATATAGATACACGTGTGTATATATATGTGTATATATATATATATATATATATATATATATATACACATATATATACACACGTGTATATTTATATGTGTGTGTTTGTGTGTGTGTATATATATATATATATATATATATATATATATATATATATATATATATATACATGCTAATACTTAACAAAAACTGAATTTATTTAACATATAAATTTTCTCGACAAATGTTTTCCTGAAAGTTCTTGTTACACACTCTAAAACCTTCCGAATTATAAAAATGCAATAAATTTGAAAAATCGCGTGCTTTTAGTAATGGTTTTACATTCGTTGCGAAAACTTTTGATAATTTAATACTCCATTTTTGTAACTGAAAAACCATCACTAAAAACTTAATATCCAAACTGGTTTTTTGGTAAAATATAGTAGTTAATTTCACGGAATCAAAACCCTATTCTTGACACGTGTTATTCTTAGTGTTTTCGGGAGTTTTAAACACGCAACAGAAACCACGCGTAACTCTTAAACGAGTTGTGCCGTCTGGGTGGTTTCTGCATCATCAAAAATCTTCCTGGAATATCCTCTACCGCTTGTTCATCTTGCACCTGTTTGTTCAACATCATCTTCTACATTCGTATCCTGATCGTCGGATTTTGTAACCTGATTTGTAACCGCAAATAACTAGGGTGAAGTAGTTAGCATTTTAAATGTAAATTCATAAATCAAAATTAGAATTACACAGAACAATTTTACATATAAAGGATTTTCTAAATAAAAGTTTCCGAAATTTCCTGTACCATCCATGTTTATTTTTGACATATATGCTATGTCGTGACACAACATATGCAGTGGTTTTTACCAGCTCTGTTCCACCAATTTTCTTTTGCAAATGTAACTAAATTAGGCTAAAATGCATCTAAAATATAAATGTATATATTTATTTATTAAACTTCTTGATTATTGCAAAGATGAATACCTATTTATATTGCAAAGATGAATACCTACTTGATTATTGCAAAGATATCCTAAAATTCCTACTGTTATACAATCATACTAGCGTTCACAAAATGAATTTAATCTGTTTATAAAACTTACGAAAAAAGTTCTTGCAGCAGGACTTTCATAACGAGAGACCAGCAACTCATACTTTTTAACTGTTTCAATATCGCCATCAATAGTTTCTAAAACATCGGAGTCGATTGATTTGTTGGCATTTAGGAAGGTAGATTGCCGTGATAAGAGCTTTTAACTTTCATGAATTAAAATGGTGCACCCGACACTCGTATATTATTTATTTATCAATCGTTTTGTCGGTTGTTGTAAGGAGGTGAATCTTAAAAACGCATTTAAGTCAAATTTAATTATTAAGCCAATAAAAAATTAATTTTATATAAAGTTTTTTATTTCGTTTTAATTATGCCTATTTAAACCGCATGACTTAAGCTGTTATATGAGTCTTCGGACCAATCGCTATATTTCTATATTAAAATATAATAAACGTTAATTAAACGTCGATCAAGCGTTTAGAATAACGACTTAATATAAGTATACGTTTAATCAACTCAATATTGTAAACGTTTGATCGACGTTTAATAAACGTATATATTAAAAGATTTAAAGCATAGATTTTAAATCTATAAATGTTTACGATTAATTAAGGCCGATTAAAGGTTTACATTTTTGACTAATGTAAGTCGATATTCTAAACGTTAGATCGATGTTTAGTAAACGTATATATAAAAAAGTTTGAAATATACATTTCAAATCAAGTGCCGCTTTTTAGTCAATAGTAGGTCGCTAAACGTTTTATCCATTTTTCGACCGATTTCGACTAAATATTGACCAATTCTGAACCAATCTGTGTTTACTAGATATATATGAAGGTTGCAAGGTAAGAACAGGGGATGTCAGTTTTTCGCAAACTGAGATAAATCAAATTTAGCTTTTAAAGTCTTCCCGTACGTTATGTTTTTTCCTTTCCTTATCGCTAAATTAGACCTTTAATTTTTATTTATTTGCTTCAAATTTAACACTGAAGGTAGTTTATGATTTGCACAACATGTTAATAAAAAAAATCTTAATATTTTCAAAAACTGGCATTGTCTGTTTTTCCCTTGCACCCTTGATATATATATATATATATATATATATATATATATATATATATATATATATATATATATATATATATATATATATATATATATATATATGTATTTTATAAAAAAGACAAACTTTTTAATTAATAAAACCATTTTATTAATTCTAAACAATACATGTTTCGACTATCAATAGTCATCTTTAGTTGAAGTTTAATTTTTAAATTTGTTTAAATACCTATATAGGTGATTTTTTAACACCAATACAAAATGTAATTATCTGTGTACAAACTATTAATTTAATTACAAAAATACAACAAAAACTATTATAAGAATAACAAGCCATACTAAAAACAAACAAGTCATACTAAAAAACAAATAGGTAACAAATTATCTGTGTACAAACTATTAATTTAATTACAAAAATACAACAAAAACTATTATAAGAATAACAATTCATACTAAAAAACAAATTGGAAGTGACGAAAGAATAGGTTAATAAAAAAATACATAAAAAGTAATAACTAAACAGAAAGTGTCAATTGGACGTGGTTGACCTGTTTGTTCATACCAGGTTTCAACCATTCCATAAACATGCTTTCTTTAAGTTTTAATTCGAACTTATTAGATGCTGAATCTAAAACAGAAAAACACTTTTCATTTAATTGCATAAAACAATTTTCATTACCATGGAGATGTTTATAGATATGTAATTTTTTGTCTCTCTTATAATGTTCAGTTATCCGTGTCTTGACTACTCGCCATCTCAAGACACGGATAACTAAATATTATAAGAGAGACAAAAAATCACATATCTACAAACATCTCTATGGTAATGAAAATTTGTTTATGCAATTAAATGAAAAGTGTTTTTTCGTTTTAGATTCAGCATCTAATAAGTTCGAATTAAAACTAAAAGAAAGCATGTTTATAGAATGGTTGAAACCTGGTATGAACAAACAGGTCAACCTTGTCCAATTGACACTTTCTGTTTAGTTATTACTTTCTATGTATTTTTTTATTAACCTATTCTTTCGTCACTTCCTATTTTTTTTTTCAGTATGAATTGTTATTCTTATAATAGTTTTTGTTGTATTTTTGTAATTAAATTAATAGTTTGTACCCAGATAATTACATTTTGTATTGGTATTAAAAAATCACCTATATAGGTATTTAAACAAATTTAAAAATTAAACTTCAACTGAAGATGATTATTGATAGTCGAAACATGTATTGTTTAGAATTAATAAAATGGTTTTATTAATTAAAAAGTTTATCTTGTTTATTAAAATACTTACATATACTTACATTTTTTGTGCTAAAAAAAAATTTTGGATATATATATATATATATATATATATATATATATATATATATACATATATATATATATATATATATATATATATATATATATATATATATATATATATATATATATATATATATATATATAGATATATATATATACATATATATATATATATATATATAAATATATATATATATATATATATATATATATATATATATATATATATATATATATATATATATATATATATATATATATATATATATATACATATCACATTTAGACCACTCTATCAGTCGCCGCAATGGGCCCAAAGTTCATTTTTAGGCCGTTTTTGACTCTTTTTTCAGTCAAGTTGCAGGGACCCTTCCATGGATCAATTTTGAAAAATTAAATATTTTTAGGCAATTAATATGCATAAAAATTAAGCTAAAGTCCAATGTTAAACTTTATTTGTTTGAATAATGGGTCAATTAAACATCTAGATTTTTGAAAATGTTGATTTTTTACCTTTTTTTGCTCTTCGATAAGGTCTTTTTCAGCGCCTTTGGTGTTTACAGTCGGAATGTAATGCTTAAAGCAGC
>NC_088934.1:14737500-14797500 GCF_038396675.1 Hydra vulgaris | reverse complement strand
TGTGAGTTTGGTTAACTCAAGATAATCACACCTGCATTCATTCTACATATAAATACATATTTTTATAATAAGCAATTAATCAAATTGAATGTTTACATCGCGTTTTCACTTTTGCAATGTTTAAAAAAGCCATAAAAAATTAAGATTCGTTCCTTACATTTTCAGTTTGATATCTGATACTAATCATTTGTTTACTGTGCAAAACGTAAGGAGCTATGCACATTAAATAAACTATTATTATTCTGAGCTGTCCATTATCCGGTAAATACCGGATAGTGGACTTTTATTTATTTGACAGCTGTTTAAACTACTTTAAACATCATTAAAACTAATCTATGATTTAAAGTATTGACCGTCTTCATCTTTTCCATCTTTATAATGTTTTCAGAGAACTCCAAAGCTTTCTTGAATTGATCCTGTAACCAGTTGTCAGTAATACCTTCAATCTTCATTTTGTTTAGTACAGTAGAATCATGATCCAAAGATGTTCGATGATCCAAAGATGTTCGATGATCCAAAGGTATTCGATGATCCAAAGGTATTCGATGATCCAAAGAGTTCGATGATCCAAAGAGTTCGATGATCCAAAGAGTTCGATGATCCAAAGATGTTCGATGATCCAAAGAGTTCCAAACAAGCGTAATCTTTTTAAAAAGAGGACTAGGTCTGGTCCATTTGTGTTACTGCTTGGATTGATGTTCCAACAGTGAACAATGTGTCTTTTATACGCATGATATCTGCATGCTAATAGAAGTAGAGGTCTGTCAACCTCTGTAGCTAGTTTAATGCATACTCCTTTCTGTTTACGAGTGTTAGAATTAGTAGTACCAAAAACACATCCGTGAAACTTGTCTGTAATTTCAAATTGGTCAAGAAGTTCCATGATTGCTGTTTTCTGCTCTTCTTCTGTACTTGAAGTTAGAGGTACAGTACCAAGTAGCTCTGTATATCCATTTATCCTAATTAATACAGCAAGTCTGTGATACAGCAATTTTTTTCCATCTATGAATTCTTTAACAATCTTGCTATTAAAGTGTAGAATTATAGGGGATAGTGATGACTGTGCAAGAGTAGAAATTTGTTTTCTAATCTTCTCTCCTTCTTTGGTCAAAACCTCTTCTACAGCTCTAAATGATGTTGCGCTAGACACAACAAAATTTGATACAGAACCCCAGAGTTTGCTATGATACTGGTCACAATTGCAGTGTGCTGTCTAGCAGACAGTCCCTCTCCTGCCATCAGTAAGTGCTGTTTTCTGTAGAATATCTTTTGGAAGAAGAATCATTGAGACATTCTTTTTTGTCTATATCTGCTTCAGAGTCAGAGTTACTATTATGACTACTTGCAGAGATGTGTGAAATGTTAAGACCATTTGTAGTGTCTCCTGCACTTTACCTGGTAGTCAAATGCTTCTTATGTGATCTTTTAAAGGCATATGAAAACCTTTTATCTTTTTTTCCCATTATTCCTTTCCGTTCTCCCAACCGATTGAAGATGAAAGTAATATCTTCCTCTTTAGCTCCATAAGTCCTCTTCTTATCTCTTTTGATCTTATTAATCAGTTCTTTAGAATTTCTATTAATCCAAAAGCAGTTCTGAAGTTCCTGAAAAAATTTTTTTCTCGACTTAGTATTAGATAGACCATTCCTGTGACGACTCTTCTTTAACATGTTGTAATAATCTAATGCGCTCTGAACCTTCACCCTATACATGGCAAATCAATAGATACGTGCTTTAAACATTTAATTTTAAATAAATACTTTATATACAATGTAAACAGCGTAACAAATTAACATAAATGTTTCTACTGTGTAAATATAAATGATAAATTGAATTAAAGGTTAAAAATGCTGTACCTTTTTTTAAACGTGAAAAAAAATTTGAAAGTTTGCCTTATATTGTCCATTGTAATACGAGGGAATCCAGCTAGAATCCATGGCCCAACCAATTTAGACATTACGCGGAAGTGTGCTCTCTGCAGGACATTGGAGCTCAAAAAAATTCATCTTGAAATGACACCTCATTGAATCTATTTGCTTCGCATATGGATTTAGCTTTCTAAAATGTAGGTAATACTGCAGAACATGTTTACTATTTGGAAGCTTATTGCTTGGGAGATACTCGCTAGTTGTCTTCAAAAAAAAATATTTCTGACAAGTTTCTAGTACGTTTTATCTTTTTCTTTGGAGGCATTTTTTATTTGAGTATATATATATATATATATATATATATATATATATATATATATATATATATATATATATATATATATATATATATATATATATATATATACATATATATATATATATATATATATATATATATATATATATATATATATATATATATATATATATATATATATATATATATATATTTATATATATACCAGGTCTATAAGTATGAAGTAAGCGTCGAGTTACAAATGTATCGATAGAAAACATTTGTTGTGAACGGGCCTTAGTTTTTTTTTAATTTTGTTGCTATGACATCTGTCAAACATATTAAGTATTAATATATTCATATTCTTTAAATCTAGAATACTACCCTAGTAGCAAGATATATTGGTGCAATATTGGGTATCTTTGCCAAATCGGACAAGATATACAATATTGCGCCAATAATGGTAAAAGGTATTGCGCAAATATTGGCATACCAATTTTGGAAAGTATTAGCATAATAATATTGCTCCTATAATGTGTGTCCAATATAAAAATGCCAATATTGGAACCGTATTGGCATGCTCATATTGGTCAATATTATTATGCCAATTTTGTCTCAGCTTTTTTATACTGACATTCTTTTTAGTTCTACGCGTACGTAACAAAAATTGTTCAGTAAATAAATTGCGGTAGTGGTGTAGTGGTAAGAGCGCTAGCTTTGTAAGCGAGAGGTTCCGAGTTCGACTCCCACCACGTCCCTGGAAGTACCGCGCTCAACGTTTCTCCGCGCAGCGGCCTTGCTTGGCAAGGTTCGTGTTTCGGAGTTAAAGGGTTGTGAGAGGGTTGCACCACGAACAACAACTAAAAAAAAAAAAATAATAATAAAAAAAACAAAAAAACAAAAAATGAGTAGCCTCCTCGACTGTAGTGACCCCCCTCGGGCCTTGGGGAGGTGAATAATCTGAAAAAAAAAAAAAAAAATTGTCTTGATAATATTTCGTTAATTAGATTTTTAACTGCAATAATTACTACGAGAAATTTTTTATAATTGTAGAATTCCGTAGGTCTTAAATCACCATATTGAAATCTAAAAAATTATAAAGATATATTAAAATCTAAGTTGCGTTACCTTTCGTTTTAATTTTGTATTTTATATCTTGCTGGTTTATATTATTTACAGTTTAACTCGCGTCAAAGATTAATATATATGTATTCTTCATAATACCTTGCACTTCACAATTATTGTAAATAAAAATATATTAAAAAAGATGCAAAAAACTATATATTTTATTATATTTTATAAGGTCCCGATGACAAGATCCTTGTGATCTTCTTTCGGAAACCTAGTTTATATTGTTAGTCTGCTATATTTATATATTTGTAAAAGTATTTTAACAGTTTATTTAATTGTATAACGACTGACTTTGTAAACTGAAATAATAAAAAAAAAAAAAAAAAAAAATTTTACTTGGTTATGTTTTTGCTTTTTTAGTTTTTTTAAAACCACAAGTAAAAATGCATATAAAATGTCAACCATTTTTGTTTTCGATTTGATACCAATGGAATCATTCTACAAGTCTCTTAATTAATTTTGGCGCGGAATCCCACATTTCTAAACGATGCGTGTTTTTGCATATGCCTGTAATATATACGCACATTTACATACCTATACTGTATTTGTTGAAAAATGGATTGCTTAAACTTCCATTATATTATGATATGATTATATAAGTAAAATGGCGTTATAATGCTGTTTAAATATCCAATATTGTAAATCAATATTGGCTATATATATCAAAATGTGGTCATCTTATATTGGTGCAATATTGTTAACAATATTTAGCCAATATTGAGACTAATATGGCGCCGATGTTGTTTTTACTACTCTCTACTCTTTCTCTAAAAATTACTAACTCTCAAAGTACTCACTCTCTAAAAATTAGCGAATTTAGTTCGGTCTACAAAAATACGGAAAATAAATTACTTGCTGAAAACTTTTGACCTATTTCACTAAATTCTTTTTCTGCAAAAAAGTCAAAATACTTGATAAGAAAAAAATCTTTAAGCACATTAACGATAATAAAATACTCTCTGCAAATCAACATGGCTTTCTTCACCATAAATTATGCGTGACTAATCTAGTAGAGACTTTTGATATTATTTCATTTTCTAGAGTATTTCACCAATTTGTTGATGTAATCTCGGTTTTGCCAAAGCGATGGTTCTCTACCTCAATACAGACTTATGTTAAAATTAAGATAATCCGGAATAAATGGGAGACAAAATGAAAAAGTATAATAAATCAATCCCTAAAGTGCGTAATTTAGGAGTAGTTATTTCATGTAACGCCAAGTGAAGCACACATTTTCGAACAGTTGTCAAAGTCCTTACAAATTCCTGTTATGCAAAAAGACATTCACTTTCATTGATGAAAATATTTCTCTTAAGTTATATAAAGTATTTATTAGACCACACCATAAATATTCAGTGTCTATTTAGGCTTCTTATTTAAAAAATTAATAAAACCTTGGTTAAGTGTTTTCAACGCAAAGCAACAAAATGACTTAAGATAACTTTAATACTGCGATAAACTAAAAAGATTGAATCTACCATCTTTGACTAAGTGTTTTGGTTGAGGCAGCGATAAGTTTTGGGTTAAAAGAAATTTTCCGCACTTTTTTCCACGGATTTTATACATTGAAAATTTCGGCATTATTGCATTTCACCCGTGTCCGGAATAACATATCATGATATAAACATAATAGCTGCATTTATGTATATTTGTCATTACGCATTAACGAAGCAACTGCAAAAAGATCCTTGAGCACATTAAAACACATTTAAGGAAAAAAATGGCGCAAATCATTTTGCCTGCACTAGACCTTATAGGTACTGAAGCAGAATTAGCATCTCATTTAAATTTAAAAGGTGTTATAGACCAATTTGCAGCTATAAAGGAAAGAAAAACTTTCATTAGATCTTCTACTTACTAAAGTTGTATTGTGTAACATACTGGTTCCTATTTAATTTAATCAAAATTGTTTTCAAAAATAAGGTGTTTTTTTCCATGTATAATTTTTGTCAAGAAAACAGATGGGAGGTGGGGGGGGGGCATGATAGCAGATAAATAATTTAGGAGCAGGGATTAAAATTTTGCGGGAGGCCTATTTTTTTGTCGCTACGCTACTGTATATATATATATATATATATATATATATATATATATATATATATATATATATATATATATATATATATATATATTTATATATATATATATATATATATATATATATATATATATATATATATATATATATATATATATATATATATATATATATATATATATATATATATATATATATATATATATATATAGATATATTAGTTCTTATAAAAACTTGTAAAAAAGGCGATTAATTCAATATTTAACCATGCTTTTAATTTATTTTAATAATTTTTATGGTTACTCAAATGAGACTTCACAGAAAACAGTTTAAAACATTTTGAATGCTATCATGTAATACAGGCATTATTTAGCGAGGATGGAAGAAAAGAAAAAAGTAAATTTAGGAGCGCTCCTTATTATAAATGCATTAAAGGTACATTACTACAAACTCGCATCGGTACAATAGCTACAAAATAATAAGCATTTCGATAAGCATTTCGCATAATATAATATTTTTTTAGCATTTCGATAAGCATTTCGCATAATATAATATTTTTTTAGCATTTCGATAAGCATTTCGCAAGGTACAATAGCTACAAACTCGCATTGAATGCGAGTTTGTAGCTGTTGCATCTTATATAAGACTAAAATATTTTTGATAATACTAAAAAGCAGAACGTGAAATAGTAGCACATTGCATATTTTCTCCTATTCATTATTTGCAAATATATTTGCGGTCGTTTTTTATTTTAATTTAGTTTTTTATGTATGACTTTCCAAAACTAATAACAAGTATTTTAATATAAATTTTTATTGTGGAGTTTGTTTGCTTTTAGTTTTTTGATTTTTGACAGTTCGAAAAGTCAAAATTCGGAAATTCAAAAGTAAAGTTTCTTTACTTTTATTTTGAATTTAATTGTTTATTTTTGGTTTTCCAAAACATGCTCTATAATTTACAGACAGTTTTGTGATAAATATTATTTCTTTAGATTGTTGGTGATTTTTTTCAATCCTGGGATTTAATTATTTATGCAATAACCTTACTATTATCCTAATGAAGGTTGCTATATGTGTTGAGTCCCTAAACGGGTGTGTATTAAATTTAGGCCTTGTGGGAAAAAAAAAGACTTCATTTCTCATATCAAGACTTCATTTTTTATTGTTGCTAGAAATAGAGTCGGTATGAGAATAAGCTGAATAAAATTAAACGACTAATGTAAGTACAAAATTTGGACGTCCAATAAAGTACGTCTGAGGACGTACTTTAGAGGTCCAAATCGGACGGACGAAAGTTGTTTTATTTGGTACGTCAAAAAGGACGTACTTGGACCTCCCTGGACGTACAATGAACGTCCGTGTGCTCATTGAGTAAGCGTAATATAATAATATTATAAGTGCCAATATATGTAATGTAACGCAACGCAACGTTACGTTATGCTAGGCTATGTAAACCTTAGTCCATAAAGAAACCCATACTTGTTATTAACATGGTATTTTAAACTATAAAATTAGCATAAAGGTTATACTTTTAATGAACTTTGCCATTGTTTACTTGAACGACATACACTTCTTCTACTTTTCTTAGTTTTATTAGTATTATAACGTCTGTTCACAAAAAATCCGGAATGAAAAATTGTTCTTAATTGAATACAAAATTAATCGATTTTTGACAAAAATTTTAACTAAAATGAGTGACTGGACATTGTTAACTATTTTATAACCGAAAGTGGTCCTAAATCAGCGGCTTTTCGAACTTTAGTTTTGACTGAATCCATTAGGTTGAAAAAGTAGTCTGGATCATTAATGGATCATGGATTTTTAAACTAGCAAACAAAAACAAAAATTAACCTACTAATTACTCTTTAATATTATATTTAATATTCTAAACAATAGTCTGCTATTGTAAATGTATTTCTTATCTTATAAGTTTTGAATTTACAAACGATTTTTTTAAGTTTTATTATTTGAAATACTAATTACTAAAAATATTGTAAAATTTTATAACTTCAATTTTTATTAAAAAAAGTTATTGTAAATTCTTTTTGTAATATTAATACTTATATATCATCTTATTTTACTAATCAGTTCTCAAATATAAATACTCTTTGAATTACTAAATATTTTAAACGTTATATATTTTATTTTTTGCATTTTGTTAAAACATTTTATTTGATGAATATGCATTTTTTTAGGGGGGGCTTAATGATAAGATGAATTTTGTCTTCTTCAAGCCCCAGTCATGTAAATATTTGTTTTTATAAATTACGAGTGTAAATTATTTTCAATCGGCAAATACAATACTAAAAAAAAAAAAAAAAAAAAAAAAAAAAAAAAAAAAGATCAAACTCTTTCAACTTTAATCGAATTCTATTCTTAAGGTGGTCAAGATTTTTCGCAGTAAATCCATTTCCATAAACTTTTGCTTTTAAATGTGCCCAAAAATTTTCAATTGGCCTTAACTGCGGTACATTTGGGGGATTATCTTTAGCGTCGACAAAGTTAAGACCTAAAGTGTTGTAAGTTTCTAATGTGTGTTTTGCATAATGACATCTCGCTCCGTCAGGCCAAAATAAAATTTTCATGTTTTGATGCTTGGAATTTATAAATGGAAGAAGTCTTTTTGTAATACATTCTTTAGAATAAGTTTTTGCATCCAGTGCACAGTTTTTTACAGCAAAATAAGGCGATGAATGACCAAAACGACTGATTGCAATCCAAACGAGAACTTTCTCGTCAAACTTTTTTTTGAATTTGAATTTAATGTTAGGATCAGTTTGAGAACTATCCTTTGTATAGTAGCCAGAGTTTTGTGAACAATTTGCACCATTTACACAGAAATAAGACTCATCGTCCATGATGATTTCAAACTCATTTGATGGCTTGAAAAAAGTTTTTGAAAGTTTTAATAAGTTTTTCTCTTGTTTAATTTCTTGCTTTTCTGTTGTTTGTGGTGCATTTTTTCTTTTGGTATACTTTAGTCCATGCATACTTAATAATCTATTTACGTATGCAACGCTTATCTTATATTTTAGTGCCAATTTTCTTTGCGAAATCCCGATTCTCTCTTCTGCTCTTGCAATCATGGACTCTCTCTTTTCTGGTGTAATTTTAAAAGGTTTTCTGCCGCAACCGATTTTTCTATTCATTGGCAAATTATTTTCAGACCTTTTAATTATGTCATAAATTGTAGATTTAGCGATTCCCATTTTCTTAAAATGATCCACTGTAAATTTCTTTCCACTGTTTATGTTTTGTTTATAAAAATTTCCAATCACATTTCTAACATCGTTCTCTTTTAGATGCTCCATGTTTATTTGAATTAATTATTTAAACTCAATTTTGCCACAAAATGAAACTGTTGTTGTTGACGGATTAAATTTAAAAATTTCGAATCAAAAATTCGAAATTTAGAACAATTTGTGTACATTTGAAATCAGTGCGGATTTTTTGTGAACAGACGTTACTATCTTCTGCTTTAAGGAGTATTATTGCTTTTTTTATAAGATCAGCAACAACTTCTATATTTAAATGGTTTTAAAAATCTTCAAGTAAATATATCGTCATTATTGAGAAAGCTCACGCTTTGTGGTTCAAATTACTAAAAAAACTATTAGAAGTCGTTGGTACTTTTAAAATAAACGCCAATCTGCTCTGCCAATTACTGCGTAAATAGAACAAATATAAAAAGAGTATGTAGTTTATATAAAGCATTTAAAAACATATCCGGCAAATGAGAAACCTTTTTTCAGACTAAAGTTTTAAAGTTTTCGTTCAATCAAAACAGGAAATGGTTGCTTCTTAAACTTTTTTAAACTTCCATCTTTTAATTGCAATCCTTTGATTGCTTATGTCGTTTAGAACAATATCATTGGATAGTTTTTTTCAAAAGTGCAATGTGATTAGTTGTCTTTTAATTATAACACAACCCAACGGGCATTTGCTGATTTAAATTTGGTTTAGATTACGTTTATATGACATTTACGCCGTTCTAAACGTTTAGGAATCTATTCTAAACGAGTACTGAATGTTTAGTTAGCGTTTAAAAGCCTAATCACACGTTCAGTTCCGTAGGAATCTATTCTAAACAAGTTCTGAATGTTTAGTTAGAGTTTAAAAGCTAAATCACACAGTTTCCGTACGGAACTAATTAAGTTATATAACTTAATTAAGTTCGCACAGAAGGAGTCGGACATTTTGAATCTTTTATTATGTATTAAAACTATAAATTTATATGAATCTTAAATTATGTAGTTTGTGGTTTAAAAAAAATAAAATAACTTTTTATTTGGTAGTAACTAAATTGAGTTAACGGATGTTTTAGGGATATAATCCTTTTGATAATATTATCAATTATTTCATCAATGTTTCATAATAATAATATATATTATAAAAGGAGGATACAAATTGATAATTAGGTAATTTATAACTATGAATGGCAATTGATTTGGTTAATAATTTTGCTTTCTTTTTAATTCTATTTTATTACCTATTATTTTACATCATCTGATATTTTGTTTTATTGATTCTTTAGATTCATTCGTATGAGTTATGAGTGCAAAAGCAGAGTATATGCGAAAATATAGAAAGGTTGTTAAAGATGCAAATAGTTGCTGTGAATGTGAACCTCCTGAGTTATCAAATTCTTTAACAGATGCAGAAAATGTGTGTGGTTTATCTTCTATTTCAGATAATAGCACTAACTATATACTTAATAATGATTCCTATGAACTTGACAATGACATAGTACAAACTCATAGTAGTTCTGATGATGAAAATTATTGTGATATTGATGATATTGATATTGACATAATACCGCCCAATAGCAGCTCAGACGATGAACATTATTGTGATATGGAGCTTGTTGACAATGGATCTTTTCAATACAATCTAGCTCAATGGGTTGTAAATGCAAAACTCACACGTTTATCATGTAATGGATTACTAGCCTTGTTGAGAAGATATGGGTGCGAGCTGCCTAAAGATAGTCGAACTCTTTTGCAAACACCTCTAGCTATACAAGTTCAGGAAAAGTGTGGTGGCCAATACATTTATTTTGGCCTTACCAAATGTTTACAGAATGCAATAAATCACGACATTTGCAGCGATGTACTCAATCTGCAAATAAATGTTGACGGTATACCATTGTTTAGATCGTCTAAAAGGCAATTTTGGCCGATTCTCTCTGCTGTTAATCATAATTCACCCATGATTGTTGCTTTATATCAAGGAGATAGTAAGCCAAATTCTGTTAATGAGTTTTTAAAGGATTTTATAGATGAGTATAAGTTTTTAAAGTGTAATGGTGTCACTCATAATGGTAAAAATTACACAGGTATTTTGCACTCAGTTATTTGTGATGCTCCTGCAAGATCTTTTCTGAAAAATATTGTTGGTCACAATGGCTTACATGCATGTGAACGTTGTCTTGCTGTTGGTACGTCAACTAACAGGCGAACCACGTTTGTTTCTCCTGATTGCTTCAATGCTGGAAGGCGCACAGATGACAGTTTTAAAAATCTTGAATTCCTAGGAAGTCATCAACATGAAGCTTCACCTTTAAATGAAATAACAGACCAATGTATCAGCATATTCCCACTTGACTATATGCATTTGATCTGCTTAGGGTCATGCGTCGTATACTTCAAGCTTTGAAAAAAGGTGATAGAAAAGTTAAGTTAAGCAACAATAACATATTGCAAATTTCGGAAAACCTTTTGGATCTACGAAAATGCATACCAAGTGAGTTTGCTAGACGCCCTAGATCTTTATTGGACCTAGATAGATGGAAGGCCACTGAATTCCGGCAATTCTTATTATACACAGGGCCTGTTGTCTTGAAAGGAATTTTGGATCCTGAGCGTTACAAACATTTTTTAACACTTTCTGTCGCTGCATCAATTCTGCTCACACCATCAAACGACAGAAGAAATAACATGTTGAACTATGCAAAAGATTTGCTTAGACATTTTGTTGAAAATTCTCAACAATTATATGGTAATTATTTTGTTGTGTATAATATTCATCATTTGCTGCATATAGGAGATGATGTAGAATTTTTTAATTCACCGCTTGATAATATCAGTGCTTTTCCTTTTGAAAATTATTTGCAAACGTTAAAGAGATATGTGAGAGGTTCTTCAAATCCTGCTGTACAAGTAGCAAAAAGAATTCAAGAATATGAAAACGTCCATAAATACTCTGACATTGCAAATGCAACAAACCCAGTTTTTAAATTATCAACAGCGTATAGAGATTCGTTTGCTCAACTAAAAAATAGACAGTTTGTAGAAATATATGAAGTTCAAAAAGATTCATGTATGTGTTATATATTCAGTTTTGCTAATTTGCATCCATTCTTCATTGAGCCATGCTCCTCTGACCTCCTAGACATTTATTTTGTGAACAATCATTATAAGCATTCAAAATCAAAAAATGTGAAGTTTACAGAAATTGAGAGAAAGGTTCTAAAGCTTCCCTGTAATGGCGGTTTTGTGTTGATGCCTCTTCTTCATTCAAAAGAGTGTTAAATTATTTTACTAATTATTTTATTATGGTTATCACTCTTATTTTATTATGGCTTTATCACTCTAATTAGTTGTTATTATGTTTTATGTACATATGTTTAATATGCTTAATATGTTTTTTAATTTAATGAAGATGTTTAATTGTATATTAGCAATAGGACTGAATTTCTTTAGCTATATATTTTTTATCTTACTATTTATATCATATTCATATTCATATCAGCTATATATTTTTTATCTTCATATTTAGAGGAAGTCTTTTTTTTTTTTAATTTTATTTGGTGCAAGTCAATTTGTTAATCTATTTAAGTTATATTAGATTATGAGTATATTTTCCTTTGTTTTTGTTTTAACTTTTTAATATTTAAAAAAATATTATTTTGCTTTGATTTCATTTACTTTTATTGTAAATCTTAACATTAATTATAATAATTAAAAAGATATTATTCTTTTAGATTTTAAAGAGTAATAAATATATAGAAATTTTTTTATAACGTTCTCTTCTGCTAATAATTTCTCTTGATGTCTTGTTTAGCTGGAGCAAGTGTTAATAATAATAATAAGTAAACAAATATATCTATAAAATAGTATTGTATAGTATGTATTAGTAAATGGCTAAACTTATTTAAAACACTTTTAACACAGTTTTTACAAATAAAAAGAGTAATAACATTTTAGCAAAATGTCATATCACCGGGCTGTTTGGTTAGAAGACAATCGTGAAGAAGAAGGAGTCTTGCCTTCCGCATGGGTGCAAGGAAAAGTAGTGATGTGGCCACCATCCAAAATGAATGCGTTTAAGTTAATGAAGGAAGGGGTAAAACCTAATGAAAATTGGCGGCTTTTTAGACTAATAAAAATAAAAATTACGTCAGGTTTGGTGTTTATTTTTTGACAACAGCTTCATATATTATTGAGTTGTTATATTTTATAATTTACATTTGTAAAATGTTAAATAGTTTATCCATTACTTGTTAAAAAAATTTACTTGGCAATATCTGCTTTGGATAAGTTTTGTTATTTATTTTACAGATTGCTACGAGGATTGTAATAGTTACAATTTAACAACAGAAACTGAAGAAGAGGATCAGCTGAATAATGATCAGCAGTTAACAAAAAAGCGCAAGCGTGCTGACTTTGCAACTTTTTTTGAAGGTTCTTTTTAATTAGTTTATGTTTATATCATCATTATTGTTTTAGCGTCCTTGTTTCCGTGCTTGCACGGGTTGGACGTTTCTCATAATGCCATTTCTCCAACATACACTGTCTTGAACATCTTCTTTCCTTAAATGTAGCTTTTTCATATCATCTGAAACACACTCTTTCCAAGTTATTCTGTTTCTACCTCTACCTATTTCTCCTGAAACTTCTAACTATATAGATAATAATGTTACAAAATATATAAACTGCCAAATAATATATAAAAAATATATTAACTACCAAGTAATTAATAATTTATAATTTTGCATTATTCTAATTGAAATAAAACTTATTTTTTCATTTGGAGTTAATATTACTAACGCTAATTTATACAATTATATTAAAACATTTTTTTTATAATTTAGGCGAGAAAGAAGTAGATGTTAATGTTAATGCAAAAAGTAAGAATATTGACAAGTTAGCTAATTTGTTACAATAAACATAATAATAAGTATGATGTAAGTAGGAGCAAAGAAATAATATTTATAATCAGGGCTTTGATGTTGGTGCTACCAACAGCTAGTAATTTTATAAGAAGTGGAGCAGTAGCTGAAGTATTTGAACCTCTGCCTTAAGCCCTGGTGATAATAATAGCCATAGCATTATTATGTGTATGTGTTTTTTAATAAAACAGTTATTTATAATAATTTTTTACATTTACTGTAGTTGTAATTTATTTTTAAAATAGTCAAACTATCTGCATTTCCACAGCCACCTGCTAAACTAAGCAAAATGTTAGCATTAAACAGTTCGTTGAACAAAAAGATTGTGGATATGGTACCACAAAATTTCAAAATTGATCAAGCATGTAAGTTGTCTTTATTAAATTGTCTTTATTTCTTTGAATACTAATAGTAATTTGTTACGATTATACCTCAAACAATATAAGTTAGGATTTACATTTTAGATAAACCTTCGCCACTTCAACAGTCACCTGGTCTCTTAAGCAGTAATTCCAAGATACCTTTATTCAAATCAAGCATGGCTACAATAACAAAAGACAATAATATTGATCAATCAAGTAAGATGTCTAAATTTATATCTTTGATATAGACCTTCTTCACTTATAGATTGACCTAGTAATTTTTATTACTTATGAACATATTTAGTGTCATTTTCCTTTTAAGATAAACGTGCAAAGCAATTTTTTTAATTAATTTACATTGAAAATAACTTTGCAAGCATAATTTAACTATATAGTTGTTGACATTGTAGCTAACCAATCAGTCCTATCAAACTCTCTTTTTTTGTTAGCCCGGATATTAAATTCAAAGATACCAATATACAGGCGCAGAGCTGCCATATCGAAAGACAATGTACTATCAAGTAATATTTAATTTTTCACTTTAATTGCATTTATGATTTTGATTTATAAATTATAATTATTAGTTTTATTCAAGATTTTTACCTAAAGAAACCATTTTCTCATTTTGTTTTAGTACCATTTATGTCTCTCAAACACTCTCAACTTATTTTGATATTAGTTAATATTTGTATATAGTATGTTGTTGTATAGTATAGTAATTAAGGTCTGACGTATAAACTGCAAAAATGTAATGTTTTATAAAAAAAAATATTTGTAAATATTAAATATAATGCTTTTTATATATAATAAATATTTAAAAAGCCTGTACTTGTATCGTTATTTTTATTGCAGTGAAACTCTCAGTACCACCTTTTCAATTGAATAAAAAGTTTCATTCAAACAAGATATTGAGTGTATTAACTGCTCCTCAAGAAAATGAAATGGATAATGGGAGTAAGATATCAAACCTTATTTATTTACATATTATTTAATAACATATTTTCGAAATTTGAGTGCTTTTTTTTTACGGTGGACACTGCAGTTGCCCTGCAGTTAAGCAAATTATCTGTTATCAACCTATAACTGCAAAATATGGAAAGTTATAAGTTTATTTTTTTTATTTTTATTATATAAATAAATTTATATTTTACAGAGTTTCAGCGAAAAGTTCTCTATCAATTATCAAATATGGCCAACGAAATTAAAGTTTTACGGATAGCAGTGGAAACGATGACGATACCAAGTTTAGAGCCTGTTGCTCAAGTCCATCTAGAGGTTATTGGTGGAGCTATTGGAACATTGGATGGGTACAGTAATTTAGAGGAGCAATGTGGAGTTCTTGCTAATCGAACAATTTTAGTAAGTGTATAGCTAAATATTTTTATCTTTACTTTCAGAAAAGACAACCAGAAAAGTTTTAAACGTATATAAAATGTTATTTTTGATGTCACAAAATATATTTTACTTTTACTAAGGTGGATTGACTTTTATTCTAATTGGAATCTTATATCTAATAAAATGTAGCGTTTATGAATAATTTCTTTGTAGATTCGCCTTCTTTCACGAATTGGAGGATCATCAATTAAAGATACTTCAAAGAATCTATTGAAAAGACTTTTTACAAATTTTGTTATGTCTCATTTGAGTATGGATGGAAAAGGTTCTCTGAGAAAGCTTCCGTTTAGAGACACTGCTCTGTGTCAAATTGTTGTCGGTAAAATATGTGTATTTTTTATTTTTTTAAATAAAATTAAATTTAAATTCAGTGTAATTTATATCTACTCAGTGTACACTGTACTAGTTTAACAAAAATTTAAATCTATAAAACTATGGCTTTATAAAATTGTTGAATAAATGATTTAGATTGAGTTATTTTTATTATTTGTAGAATGTGTTTTGAAACGAGATTGTACGTCTTCTGTATCAGAAATACATTCGTGTATTGGTTCCCACCTTAGAATGGCTCCCTTCCGATTAGGTGGAACTGGGAAAGGCTATGCACATATTTTCAGTTTTCAGGACGCAGAGGCTGGTTTGCTTGATTCCACCAAAGACGACGCTGATCGACCTGGAGACGATTGTGATGATGACGATGATGATGACGATAATGCAATATAATACTTAAAATTTATGTACATTTATTTTTGACTAATATATAAAAAAAATATATTTTTAACGTTTGATTTGTTTATGACTTAGATAACGCGCTGCAACGTTTAACTTTACGGCGCTAATTTATTTAAAGAAGCACAAATTAAAGAAATTTGAATTTATAAAATTCGGAATGCTTTCAAAACGAAAGATTTAGATTGAATTTAAAGAACGTTTAAAACTAACCATTTAGATATAGTTTAAATGGAACATTCGATTGACCTACGTTCTAGATCGAAACTAAATTAAATCTAAACGTTTAGGAAGAACACTAACTAAACGTTGATTAAATGTTCCAATGCCCGTTGGGAAGGCTGCGTTAAAAAAAAAAATTTCTGTTCCTGGGGGTTTCTTATGTAATTCCTAATGAAATAGCCTCCTAAACCCGAATATGACATTGATTTTGCTCAATCAGGTCAGGTTATTGAAAAACATCATGCCTATTTTTTTTGAGAAAAACATAATTTTCAAGAATTCTCTTATTTTCATCCTAGTAATGTAATACATTGCAATAATTATTTGTGAACTGAAATAGGCCCAATTTAACTCCTTTATTAACTTTAAATTTAAAAACAACTAGTGAAGTAATCGAATACTGTAAAGAAAAAATCAGTTTCCCGAGGAAAGAAGTCCTCGATGCCTTCCGTTTGTGAAGAGTTGTTGGTACGTCGCGTTTAAGACACCAACAATAGTTAGCTAAAATATTTATGTCCCAACGTCCTTGATATCTGGTCTCCATCGTTTTTATATCTTGGTGGAATCTTTCACCCTGTTCCTCGCTGTAATCTCCACCGTTTTCAGGAAAATAGTCAAGATGTGATTGGAGAAAATGCATTTTTATTGACATGCAAGCTCCTAGTTTTTCGAAGCTTTTAATAAGTTCATTAACATGTGAAACATATTCAGAGCTTCTTTTATTTCCCAGAAATCTTTCAATTACTGTGCTGAACGTTCGCCATGCATCTTGTTCAATGCCTACCATTTTGATATCAAAATCTTTGTACTTTAACAGAGTTCTAATTTTGGGTCCGTCAAATATACCTGCATTTAGCTTGGCATCACTAATCTGTGGGAGCTTTTGCAATAGATACTTAAAAGCTTGGCCTTCTTTATTTAATGCTTCTACAAAATTTTTCATTAGACTAAGTTTGATATGGAGAGGAGGAAGTAAAACATTTTCTGGAGGGACTAGTGGTTCAGCTATCACGTTGTCGCTGCCAATTGTGAATGCTTCCCGAGATGGCCAGTCTTTCTGCTTATAGTGAAGATCTGCCCTACTATCCCATAGGCATTAGAAGCAAGGGTGTTTTGTGTACCCCCTTTGCATACCATGTAGAAAGCACACAACATGGAAAAAAAAGATTTATTCATAAAAAATCAAATCTTAGTAAGTTAAAATATATTTCTATTTCTTTCTAAAAAACTACCCACAGGAGCTAAAGTTTTTTCAAAGGAAAGTTTTATATTGACAAGAAAACTTAATAAGTATTTTACCTTAAAGTCACCACATATTAGCCAATTGTGGTTGGAGTACTTAATTGCATCAATCAATATTTTCATGTTCTTGTAGCTTTCTGTCAACTGAACTGAATGTCCAATAGGAACAAATGCCATTTTATTGCCAATGTGTAGGAGTACCGTATTTAGGCTTCTGCTAGAGGAATCAATAAAAAGCCTCCATTTTCTTGGTTGGTAAGGAACGCCAAGTGCCTCTATTAAGCCTTTTACATTATTGCAATATGCCAACGAGCTAGAAGAATCAACTTCAAAGAACCTTCGAAACATTTCTTTTCTGTTTCTATACCAATAGAAGGTAGTTTCTTTAGAGAGGAGATTGCTCTCACTAAGACGGGGACTATAAAGTGGTGCATTTTATTTATAAAAATCTCTGGTCAAGTCATTTAATTGACTTTGAATGAGTGGTCTTGGCAAAGTCATGCTGGACGTTGGCTTATATTCTACAAATATGTCAGTGTCTTCCACTATTACACCTTCCATATCCTCTTCTAGTTCTTCTTTCTCAGGTGGAGAAGGAACTCCTGGACCATTTGGTACTGATTTAATGGCAGAAAGAATAACAGGATAGACCACCATGTATTTTTTTTTCTTATTAACACCTGAAAAAATTCAGATTTTTATCCATTTTTTTATACAATTTAAAGAATTTTTTTGTTGAATTTCAACACAATTTTTATAAACAATTCAAACTTAACTCTACTATAAAAAAAAAAATATATGTTTGGATTAGTTAAATATTGTTCTTTTAAGAAATTATCTTACCTTGAAGATTGGTCATACAAAAATAGCAGTCTGTAGTATGATCCTTGCCTTCTCTCCATACCATCGGTACACCAAATGACATACAGTTTGCTGTGCCCTCATTCCAGCGTCTTAAGGCTACGACACAGGCTTTGCAGCATATATATGGGGCAAATCTTTTGTCTTGATTGCCAACCTTTATTCCGAAATATGCACTGTAAAGGGACTTTACTAACGTAGTTATGGTGCATTGCTGATCACTAAAAGTTACCTTTCCACACACATGTAAGAATCTGTCGGGACTATTTTTACATTTTTAATTCATTTTTATGAAATGAATTTCATTTATCTCATATATTAGTCTGTAAAAAAATTAACAATGATAATCACAAAATTCATAAACAGACTTTAGATACTGTTTATAGATATATTAATGCCCAACTGTCATCTGGGAATTACAATAAAATGGAGACTGAGCTGTTATATGCGGTGTAGAGCCCTAAGTCTATATCTTAAAAACTAGACCTGATTGAGAAATTTGAATCCTAGATTCGGATTTAGAAGGCAAATTTCATTGAGAATCACCTAAGAAGAAAAATGTTTCTAACATTTTTGACGCAGACCAGTATAATTAATTAAAACTATATTACTACTAACGTTACTTTGTTACTATGTTACTACTAATGTTACTCATGTTACTTAAACTATGTTTCTTATTTACGATTGTCCCGTAAAAAATGATGTATTTTTTCTTCGTTAACACTCCAGCTATATTATAACTCTTTGGAAATACAAATCTTATATTTTAGTGTTCTTTTTAAGACATAAAAAGTTTAGATTGCAAAATGTAGGTAAACCGTAATAAAATAAAAATGTCTATGGTAAAATGTGCACATGGGCGCTCGCAGGATTTTTTCATGCATTTTGCAAACTCCAAAGTTAATTATGTTCATACCTATGCCAAATGATAAGATCTTGCAAAAAAATGGTATGGTGGGGCCAAGGAACAAAAGTGCCCTAAAATCCCAAAAATGACCCCCTTAGCATTAGGGAATTGTAAATTTTGCATGTTAATAAATTTTGTAATCTACAATATTTTTAAATGAAATTAAAAATCTGTTGATGAATTTAAATTTAGTTTAAATTTAGTTTAAGATTTAAAAGTTGAAAATTTTACTATATCTCTGCCCTCACGTTTGGGTAAGAGGGCAAATGTTTTTGGGTTTTTTGTTACCCACCATCCCAATTTTTTGCAAGGTCTGCTCATTTGGTATAGTTATCAACATACTTAAGTTTGGAGTTTGCACAATGCGGAGAAGTGTCATATCTGAAGAATCGAAAAAAAAAAAAAAAAAACCCTGCTCGCCCCATATACAAGCACATACATTTTTGACTATATTGAGATTTAATAATGAAGTATTATAAAACCTCCTTATGCATTATTTTGTTTATACTCATGATATCTAAAAATTTATAGTTATCTTATTATGCAAACAATATACAATAATATAATCAACATAATGATCAACATGCAATTATAACTGTTTCCATAACAATGATAAAAATGATAACTATTCTTAAACTTAACATTCTTGAACCTAATGATTATAAAACATTAAAGACCATCTAAATAAGTGTAAACCTCTAACTAACTGTTCTTTGTTAACCAAACGCATTGATCCATATAATAGACCGCAGTAGTTAACGTAACGGTTAACGTAAGATCATATACAAATTATTTAGTTTAAACTTTTAATTAAAAACCTGCTTTAATATGACTTTTGTAAAATTTTAAAACCTTTTTCATTGATGTAACAAGCTGATTACTAGCCTAATATATATGTTTATTCGAAATTACTTTTACTGCGTTTATTTTAAATAAAAGACATTTTCGTTACTTTCAGAAAATGTTTGAGTCATGGCATCAGTTGAATTTTGATTTGAAGAGTACTGCGATTCTGATTTGTGGTTGCTATAGTTATTTTTAAAAGTTGAAGCTATACAACCTTTATAAAATTTCATGATGTTTCTATTTCTGGTTACGTATATAAATGCATTGAATAGTGAGTTTATTTCACAAAAAACAAGGGACCAAAAAAACATTTTTATTGCACTGCTAACGGATTTAAATTCATTTAAATATAACGTAATAAAAAGATTATAGGAAGCTACAACCGCAGGAAGATATAAAACCATAAGGGATATTGATATCAGCATCATAGTTTGAGTGAGTCGCCTCTCCACCACGTCGTGTTGCACAACATGAATTTCTTTTGTTCTAAGTTTCTTTTTTGTTTCAATCAATAATAAAGTATTCATGAGTAATACAGATAACAAATTGCTGATTGTGTAGGTGCCCACGCTAAAAAAGAAATAAGATTGTTGACGAAGTGGGCTTTGAAAATAATTAAGTAATGCATACCAAACACCTAAACCAAACGATAAAAGAAAATGAAAACATATTATTGATGTTGCGTATACGCCATTGAATTTAACGCCACAACATTTTTTATCATTTAAAACAGCAATAAACCGTTCTATGGATATTAAAACAACAATTGATCCAGAAAAAATCAAAGGGAATGCAATCCAAAATGCTATTATAGAAATAATAAAGCAAGAAAGCTGATCGAGTTTTTTTACTAAAATGGTTTCTAGTGGCATATAAACTAAAGCAACCAAAAAATCAATTGAAGACAACAACAATACAAGTTTTTCAGTGTGCGTATAACTGCTTCCCTTTTTTCGTGATCTGCAAATTCCATTTACCAACAGAACATTCCATATAAAGATGAAAGCACCAATAATAATATCAATAGTGCTCATTACAAAACCGTTTAAACCATCAGCAACTTCATAGTAAGCAAGGCGGCAAATGACGTCACTTTGATTTTTTATTCGTAAAAAAGACAGCAAGTTTTCGTAGCTCAAGTTGCTCATTAAAATATTTGATATTCTAAACGTCGCCATATTGTTTAAGCAAAAATATGAAATTAAAAATGTCGCATGCGTATAATATAAAATAACTTTTATCCTTGAATTAAAACAAATCAGCCTTAATAAATGTTCAATGCTTTTTTAGGATATTTTTATACGTTTATATTTGCTTTTTATGTATAATGTAAACAAAGATTTATTAAATTAAACGCATAATTTTAGCAATCGATTGTACCACTACGATACTTTTTCTTTTTTTAAATAATAAATTTTCAAAACTTTAACAAATTTCCAATATTTCATTAATTTGCTATAATAATATGTTTTGTTAGTTGTTTTTGCTATTGCAACTGTTAACACATACAAACAATGCCGTATTCATATTTTGTTATTACTTTTAGATGATTTTTTGTTGTGTTTTTTTTTTCATTTATTTTTATAATTAGCTTAGTTATTATATTTTATTTGTATTGCATAACAAAACGTATGCAATTGTTCATATAAATAGTTTTTTATTGCATACTCATATATATAATTAGTTATCTGTGAATAGTAATTTTGGGAAGGTTGTAAGTTTTAAGAAATTTTATTTTTTTTATGTTTGACCGCATAAATCTCGACAAGTATCATAGATTTTGAAACAATGGTACTTGTCAGGATTTTATTCTCAAAATTCTTAAATCTCAAAGCGACTGATACTATTTATTGCGGAATTTAATTCAAGTTACAATCAAGGGTGAATTCATAGGGAGGAGGGGGGCAGTACCATGGGGGAGATTTCCTCTCCCCTTAGAGTTTTTAAAAATAATATTTTTTATTTCTATATATGTAACTCAGCGTATTGTTTTAGATATAAGGAAGTAAATTAGGTCAAATAGACAGACTGTTTAAAAATGATAAATCGTTAACGTCTGGTATTGTACCAGACAAATTTAAAATTGCCAAAATTTACCTTGTGTAGTAAAAATAAACTTTGTGCAGGATTTAAATGTAGAAATTTACCTTCAATCGTACTAAAGAGATGTAAAAATTTACCTTAAATTTATAATGCAAATCAAAGCGCCGTTAGACTACTATTGTAATAGTAAATAAGCCGATTATAAGATTATAATGGGTAATACCAAAAGTTCTAACAAAATAATACTGAAAAACCCGTAGTTATAAAATACTTAGCTAACTAAATTTAGCCATCATATCTGTTCTGAAGAGTGTATATAGAAGGGGGTGGAATGGGAGATTTTTAAAGCTGTTTCATTCTAATATTAAGAATGCTAATAATATAATAATAATATATATTATAATAATAATATATTATAATAATAATAATAATATATATATATATATATATAATAATAATTATATTATAAATATATATAATATATTATAATAATATATTATAATAATAATAATATATATTATAATAATATAATATTTCAAAGGAATTTTTAGCATTTAGCATTAGCAAAAAGATACATGCACAAAGTTGGCAAAATATACTTCCGTACACCACTGAATCGCCCATCATCATCAAAGTAATGCGAGGTCATAATGAATGGAACTGCAAAGAGTACTGGACTGCATAAAGAGAGAGAAATTCTTCACAAACCGTGATGTGTCACAGTGGAATACCCTTCCGCAAACAGTAATTAACCCAACCTTGGTCAACATGTTTAAAAATTGTCTGGTTCAATATTTAAATTAGTAAAAAAGAAAGATAAAAGCATGATGCATTCTTAAGGTATGCTACTGTTCGATACTGTGCACGAGTATCGAAGACTGTCAATACAGAGGTGCCTGATGCAGCACATCTTCCTTGTTAATTTTTAAACAAAAAGTAGCAAAATTGCTTTTGTTTTTTCACAACTTTAAAAATTCTAACGGATAGTTGTAAATATTTTAATTTATTGACCACTGAAATAAATTAAATTATTTTGATTGAGCAAAAATGTACCATTTTTTCTCAGTCAAAATAATTTTAAAATAATCAAAATAAATCAAAATAAATCAAAAGAGAAAAAAAATACCATTTTCAGAATTTATAAAAGATAAAATTACTTCGACGATACCAAATTTTTTTAGTTCTATTTTAACGATATTCGTTCTATTATAACAATACTTTTTTATTATAATACTTTTTAATAATTTTAATATATAACAATTAAAATAATTTTTATTTATTTATTGTTATATATTTTATTAATATATAATAATTATAATATTTTTTTATAATAATATTTAATGATAATTATAATAAAACTATACCAAATCGTCTTGGTTATATTTTAAAAAGTTTGATGAATAAAACATATTTCAACACAATAATTCAGAATTGCAAAAGCCATTTTTAAAATTTATACGACTTAAATATGTATCGATGGAATATCGCAAATTTCGAAAAGAAAAATTTATTGGGGTGTAAAATTATTAAATTAGAAATTGTTTCAAACTTACCGAAACAAAAATAGGCACTTCAGTCACGTGACTTTTTTCGTGTGAAAAGTTCAGAATATAAATATTGGCGAATTTTTCGGCAACTTTTTCGGGAATTACTTTAATGCTAATTCCAAACCCGATTGCCAGTTATATTTCACTGGCGAAAATTAAATAAAAATGTTGATCTGTGAAGGTTATTCTGCAAAGTTTCCTTTAAAAGAAGCTTTTTTTTTAAGTTGTTTTCTCCATAGTTTTTTTTATTTACACTTATTGACAAGTACATATACTGTTTTAAACTACATTTTTTGGGTTTTAGCTCATCAAATTACAATACTTGATATTTGCTTTAATAATAATTTGTTTTTTATGTCAGGACTTGATAATTTACAGAAAAACTTTTCATTAATTTTTTGATATTTTTCTTGACGCCATTATTGGTACTCCGTTCAACCTACATAGCTATTTATTTAAGGTAAACTTATATCTGGCTGGGTCCTATTTCTGGCTGATTTTCAAAAAAATCTTTAATGCAGGGTTGTATTGATTGCTTTAAAGTGAAAATACGGTATTTAGACTTTATAATTTATAAATATGCAGTTTAAAGTAGGGCTGCCATAAATGTTGGACTACCGACCGGGACTACCACCTCTCCTCCCGCCCCCCTCTAAAATCAAAAAAACTACAAAAACAACACATTCAAACAAACCTCTATTAACAATCATAGCTTTATTTAGAAAATTTTTTTGGAACATTTTCGTCGACAGGAAATTCTTATTTTTGTAGGCGATGTAGCAAAGCTAAAAAAAACTATAAGTTAATTAGCAATTCAACCAAATTTAAATATAAAAGCATAATATAATTGCATACCCGCTTATCAAAACATTTTATTACAAACATTCTTTACTCACCTTTACTCTTCCCTGTCTTTATTATCGCACTATTTTGTCGAATCGTATTTTTCAGATGTTCTGGTTTTTCGTAGCAGCTCTTTTTCCTCTTTTACATAGCTGTAGAATTCACAACACGACATTTTAAAATTCATAAATTTTATGAATTTCGGTATTCGATAATTTTAGATATTCATTAATTTTCGATAGAAAGCGAACTACGCTCATTTGCCCATTGAGTTTAAATTATTGAGATCACGCGTTCTACATGCGCATTACGCGGTAGAATGGCGAACAAGCATTGGTACATTTTCAATAGATTTTCTTTTCTTTACGTCTCTTTAGTCTTTATGAAATAATAAACCAATTATCATGCTCATATTTCATTTTCTAGTCTTCGCACTGTTCTTTTTCATAAAAGATTTCATATACATAACTTCCTCATAAGGAATCCGTAAAAAATATACCCTTTTCACTGAAATATGTAATAGTTTTTGCAACGTTTTCCCGCAGTGGGCACAGTACGTTTTTAAAACGTTCTTTAGACGTTTTTATTAGGTTTAAACCTTATAAAAACGTCTAAAAAAGTTTTAAAAACGTTTTAAAAACGTACCGTGCCTACTGGGCCCATTCGGGTACTTTGTTGAAAAGCATCCATGAAAAAACATCATACTTGGCCATTGGAACTGATCATTTTGCCAAATAATTAATTCCAACGTTGACAAAATTCTCTATACCATTTTCAAATTCTTCTTCTAGTGTTATAGTAATTTTATTATACTTTTTTAATTTATTGTACGCTTGGCTTGTTTAAATATTTAGGTATTTATTACTTAACCTTTCAGTTGTTTTTTTAATTGTTTTTTCAAAAAACAATTGAAAAAACAATTAAGTAATAAATGTTCCTCCAAAACATTTGTTAGTGTTTTAATTGTTTTTTCAAGTCCTCCAAAATATTTTTTACTTCAATAACAGTTATAATCGATTTTTCGAGTTTCCTAATTTGTTTTTCAAACAAACACACCTGACTGTATACAAATAAAGTGCATACATCTAATAATGGATTTTTGAAAAAATCTGTTATTGCTTTTGGGGGGTTTTCTTCTTCCAAGAAAAAGTTCTTAATTGATTCCGACAACTTTAGCATTCTTTCATTTGCTGGAAAGAGGGATAAACACCTACTTTTTGAAATGTGATAATATGTTGTTATATGTTAACTCAGCGGACTTGCAAAAATATTTAAATCTTTCATTCCTTACTATGTACATTGAAAAAAATTTATAAAACTTTAAAACTACAGATTTTATATCAATCAAAAAGACATCGGTGGCAGTAGAAGCTGTATTATGAATAACGTGTGCAGGACAACAGACTCCTGCTATATTTGCAGACAATGTTTCTTTTAATTAATAAAACGGAATGAATAAACTCATTCATTCCGTGCCTTTCTCTTCCTCCAAAATTAGTATTATTATCCCCAAATGTCACCAGGCTTTTTGCTGGAATATTATAACTGTTCAATCTATCTGTACAAAACGCTGTTATTGTATCGGCGGTTTCATTAGGCAAGACTTGTAACTCAAGGGATTTAACTTTTAGGCCATCACATTCCATAATATAATGGATGAGTATTGAAAACATCTTCATGTATTTGTGATAACTTGAATCTGTGGAAATTCCAAAAAAAGGAACCTTTTGTAATTCGTGTTTGTTTATCTCTACGGAATGAGAAGCTAACAGATTTTTAATTAGAGTAATTGCTTTTCTTCTCGCAGTAGATTTTTTGCTTGCAATATTGGAATCTGGAAACATGATGGAACTGAGTTTAGTTGTGCAGTCGGCGGACCTTTACACGGCGCATCCCAAACTCGGTAAAGTTCGTAAGCTCTCGGAACAATAGTTCTCGCAGTTTGCATTTTGGTATTTTACAAAATAGGCGCTAAAATGTTAAGTTATTGCGCACGATACACCTACTACCTCAGATACAGCTGTTACAGGAACCTCCAAAACCCATAAAACATTAATTGAAGTAAGAAACCGCAAAGTTAACGCTTCGAACTTTACCGAGTTCGTTTACGAACTTTACCGAGTTTAGGTTGCGCCGTGTACAGGTCCGCCGTGCAGTCTAATGAACTAAATGTCTGATGGTGTTTAACAGTTTCATATATTTTAAATTTATTAATTCCGCAGCACATGTTTAGATATCTTCTGGAGAATTTTGTATTATCAGAAAAGACGATCTCTTGATGATGATGCAGACATCTGGACCTGTGAAAACAATCTGGTGCTAACAATACAATGAAATCAACGTCAATACGCAACAGGTAATAAGCACGGAGTTGAGTCTTACTTAAAATTTTTAACACTTTTTTTTTATTTAAAAAAATACTGAATTAGGAAATAATTGCATTGCGAAATAAAATTCTTTTTTCTTTAGAAAAACTTTATCAAGTAAACGCTTACGTAATAAAAAATGTTTCTTATTGTAAAAGGTGGTGTTCCGTGCGTGTGCATTAGGGTGTCCCAAAAAAAAAAAATGGTACACTTTAAATTCTTTGTTGATACACCAATAAAAGACCACCAGTATTGAAAAAAGATTTATAAGACCAATCCAAGTGCTTACTGTAGAAATTAAAAAATCGGATTTTATTAAGTGTTCCGAGCGTTTCTTAACTTGAATATTTCCGCTCATCTAAATAAAAACTATTTTAACAATTCTAATAGCGGCTGTTTTTCGTAGTTTAAAAGACATCTGTAATCTTTTTTTTAAAAAACTGTTAGCTTTGTATAAGGATATGGGTGGTAACTAATCAACTAGTAATATATTAACAAACTTCTCTTTATTATTGAATAAATAAAACTTTAAATTATTGATTTTTAAATATACCAACTTTATCTTATTTCAAATATCAACGTTTAAATATATCAACTTTGAAAGTGGCAATCTTGATTACCTTTTTAGAAAACGTAAACAAACTTAAACCAATAATTTTTTTCTGATAAAAAACAACTAATCAAATTGTTACTCTTGACAAAAGAATCTTTTGGGCAGCTTTTTAAAATTATAAAAAAAATAAATACTTATAATAAATTCTCATCACAAAAGGGGAAAAGAAAGATCGTTAAAATAAAAAAGTTGAATTACAATGTTAATTTAAACCAACGACGACCGCTTTACCTTCTCAGAAATCCAATTTCTGTTTTTCCTCAATATCAACTTCCAACAAATCAAACAGTGCTACGATATTATCAGTATGTTATTGCAGATAAAAATAAAAAGTTCAAATCTACTCAAGAAAATTTTTCATGCAAAACAAAGAGTGGGAGTTGGGATATGGTTTGCCTTGACAAAGCTTTAAAAACTCTTAAAAAAAAAAAAATCAACCGGAACAGATGACATAAACGGTAATATAGTCATAGAATGTTTTGAATACTTAAAAGATATCCTATTTAAGATCTATGAAGCATCTATACGCCAAGGAGTTTTTCCTGAACAACTAAAAATTGCTAAGGTTACTCCAATTTTAAAAGAAGGTGATCAAACAAATATTAGTAATTATCGCCCTATCTCTGTCCTCTCCACATTTTCAAAAATACTAGAACGTATTATGTACAATAGATTATACAATTATTTTCATTCTAATAGTTTTTTATACAGTAATCAATTCGGCTTTAAAAGAAATAATTCCAAAGAACATGCAGTTATCCAATTTGTACGTGAAATCTCTAATTCTTTCTAAAAATACATTTGGTGTTTTCATCGACCTTTCGAAAGCATTCGATGCTGTCGATCCTGAAGTTTTATTACAAAAGCTAAAATATTATAGAATAAATTGCAAAGTTATAAAATGGTTCAAAAGTTATCTATCCAACCGTAAACAATTTGTTTTCAGCAATAATGATCATTCAAAAAAATTTCTAAATATTTTATGTGGCGTTCCACAAGGTTCTATTTTGGGTCCACTATTGTTCTTGATTTATATAAACGATCTAAATAAAGCTTTGAATTTAATGAGTATCTTGTTTCCTGATGACAATAACTTATTATTTTCCGATAAAAACATTTACAAACTCTTCTATACTATGAATGATGAACTTAAAAGTATATCCAAATGGTTTAATTGCAACAAGCTAACTCTTAACATAACTAACTCTAAACATTAAAAAAATAAATTGGTTTCTTTTCCACCTAGTCTCTAAAAAAGCTTATTAACCTCAAAGTTTGCCTAAAATTTTTATTGATGATGTTGAAATAAAAAGATATCAACTTTACTACTCTTTAGTTCATAGTCATTTGAATTATGCTAATGTTGCATGGGGAAGCACTGAAAAAAGTAAGTTAAAATGCCTTTATCGCCGTCAGAAACATGCGATTCGTTTAATAAACTTTGCTGATCGATACACTTATCCCAAAGCACTTTTTATTGAAATGAAAGTTATTAAATTGTTTAAATTTATGAGCCTTATATTTATGAGCTCGATATTTATGAGCTCAATATTTATCAGCTTAATGTTTTTAATGTTTTGTGCTTTATGTATATGTGGAAAAATGACATCTCTTTACCCGTTTTTAAAGACCTCATTTGTTTAAAACCAATAAATAAATATACACTTAGAAACAATAATTTTATACATGAACCCTTTTATATAATTTTATACAAATAATTTTATACACGAACCAGGTTTAATCAGTTTTGTATTGCATATCGTGCAGCCTCTCTTTGGAATAAAATTGTTTTGTCCAATTTCGACGTGCATATTACTTTTCTTATTTTCAAATATAAACTAAAAAATTTAATTATATTAATAAATGATGTAGTCAGGTTTTTTTAATTGTAATTTTATATTTTCTTTTTAACTTTTAATGTCAATTACGTTTTAATTTGTTGATTATGTTTTGATGTAGTATATATACATATATTTTTCGAAAGGCATTTTCCATTAAGAGGGCAATCTATTTTTTGTTTACAATTACAATAATTACTGTTTTTTTCTTTTATATGTTCATTTTTATTAATTAACGCCTAGTTGTGGCCTTTTATAATTCTTTCTAAATAATTACTCATTTAAATCAAGAAAATTTATTAAATAAAAAATCTGAATTAATTTCTAAATGTAGGCACGAAAATAAATACGTCTTAAAAAGTTATAAAAACAAATGACCAAATTAAACTATTCCCATTCCAAAGAAAATTATTTAATAATTACTTTCTGTAACTTCCCGTTAACAAAAAAAAATATATTAACTAAACATTTTTTTATAATAATTTATAACTTCCTGAAAAATATTTTGTCTATAAATTGAATTTTTTTTGAGATTTAGTAACTGATGATCCAGCAATGGTGAAACTTAAAGTAGAAGATAAAAGTTAGATAAGTGGTTTTTACTAATTTATATATTTATATATATATATGTATGTATATATATATATATATATATATATATATATATATATATATATATATATATATATATATATATATATATATATATATATATATATATATATATATATATATATATATATATATATATATATATATATACACACACAGATAGAAAGAAAAATACAAACCATCAGAAAATAACTGCATTATTTCTGATGGTTTGTATTTTTCACTCACTTTTTATCATTTTTAACAACTATATTTGTGCTGCAGCAAAGAGCCGTTGTGAAGACATTAAGTTTTAATTTATCTTCAATTTGTATTGTTTTGGAAGTTTTTCAAATATTTTGAATAGTAATGGCCTCTCAAAAGTAGGTGAACCAGTATGTTCGCACTTATTGCAATGCTTGTTGCTATATTTTGCTGCTTAACAACATATTTGAAGTTAATAACATGTTTTAATAACATTAGAAAAGTATTCAACCTCAGTCCCAATGGCTTGACCTCGGCCTTATTTATTTGTTTTGCTTTGTTATTTTGCTTATTAGTTGTATATATAAGATAACAATTTGGATAAGGTAGAAAGTCTTTGTAAAACCTTGCTGTCATTTCAGTGACAGTGTCACTATAAAAATACTCTAAAAACGTTTACGTTAAAAAATTTGTAGGAAAGGTTCAGTTTTGAAAATTTGCTTCAAATTTACTATTATGTTATTTTACAAAAAATGATATTTTAGAAAACCATATAGGTCTTTATGTGTAAACCATCTAAATCATGTGTGAATGTACCATGTGCATAAAAGTACATTTAGATGATTGTAATGTAAGAGTAAAAAATAGAAAATTCAACCAAAATTGAAAAACAGATTAGCAAACACGGAAAACACTATTTATGGAATGATGAATCGATGATATCAGCAATTAAAGCTGTTAAAAAAAGAGTTTCACAGCGAGCAGTATGTAAAGATTTTAACATTTCAAGATGTTCGTTACAAGTTTGATATTCTGGAGTAACGGAAATGGGAGCCAAACCTGGACATTGAACTATTTTAAATAAAAAAGAAAAAAAGAATTTAATTGATTTTGCATATATTAGTGCAGCTTTAGGAATCGGATTTAGTCGATTGCAATTTCCAAAATGTGCTGAAAATTTTACTTTAGAACATAAAAAATAATTCAAGAATGGAACTCCTGCAGAAAAATGGTGGCATGGGGTCTGCAAAATGCACAAAAATTTAGCTTGACGTCAACCAGAAGGTACAGTAGCTATTAGACACCAGTATATGAATGTTTGTAAAGTATCAAAATATTTTTCCATTCTTAAAAATATGCTAGCGGAAAACAACCTACTTTAGAAACCGCAAAACATTTGGAATATAGATGAGACTGGATATCGTTGGATATCGTCTTGGAAAAGTAGTTGCTAAAAAAGGAGTTAAGTATCTACATTGTCGTCAATCAGGTAATCGGGAAGCAATCAGAGTAATAGCTTGTGTCAATTTTTTTTTTTTTTTTTTTTTTTTTTTTTTTTTTTAGTATTGTATTTGCCGATTGAAAATAATTTACACTCGTAATTTATAAAAACAAATATTTACTTGACTGGGGCTTGAAGAAGACAAAATTTATCTTATCATTAAGCCCCACCTAAAAAAATGCATATTCATCAAATAAAATGTTTTAACAAAATGCAAAAAATAAAATATATAACGTTTAAAATATTTAGTAATTCAAAGAGTATTTATATTTAAGAACTGATTAGTAAAATAAGATGATATATAAGTATTAATATTACAAAAAGAATTTACAATAACTTTTTTTAATAAAAATCGAAATTATAAAATTTTACAATATTTTTAGTAATTAGTATTTCAAATAATAAAACTTAAAAAAATCGTTTGTAAATTCAAAACTTATAAGATAAGAAATACATTTACAATAGCAGACTATTGTTTAGAATATTAAATATAATATTAAAGAGTAATTAGTAGGTTAATTTTTGTTTTTGTTTGCTAGTTTAAAAAGCTTTTTAGAAGAACTTTAATTCATTTTCATGTATCATCAGTAATTGCTTAAGTTTTGTTTTAAACTGGTTTAAAGAATAATTAGATTTCAGCTCATTATTTAATATTGTATTCCACAGCTTAGGACCTCGGTTAGCAATTGAGAATTTGGTTGCTGAATAATGTGTTTTGGATTGAATGTAATTGTTTTTTGAAAATCTGGTAGGGTATATGTGGTTTATTTTTTCAAAAAGTGAATTAAATAACATTGGTGATATTTTTTTATCAAGTTTAAACATGAAGATAAGAATATGGTAAAGGTTTAGTTTATATACATTTAGAGTATTAAGTTTATTAAATAATGTTTGAGTGTGAGAGAAACGGTCTACGTTTGTAATTATCCTTATAGCCTGTTTTTGTTTACTAAACAGTTTTTTTTACTTTTGTTGCGTTTGTGCTGCACCAAGCAACGTTTGCATAATTTAAGTAGCAATGAATTAAAGAAAAATATAAGTTTTTTAAACAAGATAGATTTAAAAACTGCTTGGCTTTATACAAAACACCTATATTTTTTGATATTTTATTTTCAATTAGACCTATGTGGTCCCTCCAGGTTAAATTTTCATCCAGAACCACACCTAAAAATTTTATTGATTGCTCTCTTTTTAATAATGCGTTATCAATAAAAAGATCAGGAAGTTTTAATGGAATATCTTGTTTTTTATGAAGACGATGGAACAAAGTGTATTTGGATTTATTGATGTTCAAAGATAGTTTGTTTGATTTGAACCATTGGGTTAATTTTTCAAGTTCTTTGTTTACTGTTTGAAATAATTTACTGATATCTTTACTAGAATAAAACAAGTTTGTATCATCTGCAAACAAAATTAAGTTTAAAATGTTAGAAAATTTATATAAGTCGTTAATATAAACGAGAAATAAAAGTGGTCCTAAAATTGATCCTTGAGGAACACCACAGGTGATTGACTTATATTCCGTTTTTCCGCTATCATATGAAATAAACTGCTTTCTATTAGACAATTAACTATCAAACCAGGACAAATTAGTCAATGCAATGGGTAACTCTCTTCCACCACATTTTATATTTAAAGAAAAAACTACTAAGTCTCTTTCGAGTTTTTAAATTGAAAATGCCCGATAAGACAGTATATAAAGTGTTTCAGACAGTATTTGGACAAAGCAAGACCTTGCATTTCTATGGTTTACATTTTAAGCCTATTCTTTCCGGAAAATTTGGATTTTTATAAATTTATATGAACTTGTTTACTCTTACATTATAAAAAAGCTCTCGTTCTTTAACTAAAGTTTATTTTTTTGGTATTATTAATTATCTTTGTATTTGAAAAATCTCTTTTTCTTTAACTAAAGTCATTTTTTACCGTTTTAACAGAGCTTTTTTTACTCTTAGCCCAATTTTCCCCAAAATTGGAAAACTCTGTATTTTTACATATTACCCATATATTTAAAAATGAAAATGAACTTGTTCATTCTGACAGTTTGAAATAGCTCTCTTTTTTAACTAAAATTAATTTTTACAGTTTCAACAAAGTTTTTATAGCTTTTGACTCTATAGCTCTAAATGGGGTAAGCAAGCAGTAAGATCCTTACCTAGATGCCTAGGATATAAGAATATAATTTTATAAGAATAAAATAAGAATAAAATTTTTTAGAATTGAATGCTTTGGTTTTTTAGTAAAAAAAGAAAAGAATAAAGATAATTTAGCATAAGGACTTCAATGAAACTCTTGCTCATTGATGACCTTTGAAAAATTGATCTAATAACAAAATTTGGTGCCATAAATCCTTAAGGAAAACTCAACAAATCTTGATGAAAAGGAGGCATTATTTAGCCCAACATAAATTGTCCTAACTTGCAAACCAGATATCCAAAGTTTAAATGGATGATTTTAACGTCGCGTAAATCAACGTTGTTCCGCTCTAAACGGACGGATGAAGAGAGCAGAGGTAGAGGACCTCATGTATCACTTCAAGCCATTGTGCATCCAAGGCTGGTGCAAATGGTGTGCAACACCCTCCCCCTCTCTCCTCCAATTAATGAATTTTAGTTCATTTAGTCTGCAAATTAAGCTCTTTTAGACAAGCGAGTTGGGATATGGTGACCATATAGTACAGTCGGCAAACTTGGACTTTTAGTACTTCCAGCAAATATAAAAAGCGAGGACCTTTTTTTTTTTTTTTAAAAGGAAAGCTTCTTGAACACATTATTGCTACTTCTGCCCTTGGCTACTACAGTAATAGTATTATATTTCAATCTCTCTAATTGGAATCTCCTTAATTCAAAAACCAATTAAATGTTAAAACGCACTGAAACAAGACCATAAAAAGTTATAATTTACATTATTTCTAGCGAATTCGGTCGGAGAGTTTGACTTACTTGAAAGTAAAATATGTAACTTAAATAATAAAAATTTTATTTAAATAAGAGATAGATTGCAGCGAAATAACAAAGCCAGACGAAGACAAAAGGTAGCCAAACAGAGGTGGAAAGAAGATAGACGTAGGCGATAAGAAGGCAGACAAAAGCGGTACGACAAAGTCAATTGACATAGTTACTGAAGCAAGTAACCACTCAGAAGAACTTACAGTTGTGTCGTTATTGCTGAATGGTAAACTGTTAGATCTGCAATTTCTCAGACACATACATGCAAAACTAAATTATACAAAAATGAATCATCAGATACATACAGGCTATTAGGGTGCAAACAACACTAATGCATGTAGCGTTACTTAACATCTATTATTCTTTTTACTACTCTGTTTAGTCAGATAGATTTGAGAAAGGTTATTCAGCGAGCAGGCCCGCCAAGCCACTTTGCAGTTATATATTTTATATTAGGTTCAAATTAAGGTAAATCAAAACGCATTCTCGAATCTTTGAAGATTAAAGTCGATGACAATAGCTCTTGTTAAGTTTGGAAACTTTATAATATAAGTTGGCTTAATTTGCAAAATTTAGAGTTATCAAACAATTGACTTTGAAATTTTTTAAAATGGACGAAGCAGCAATAAGTAAAAAGCAATATGGTTTTCAAAACGCGCCAAAAAAAAAAAAAAAATAGCAAAAAAACATTGAATAATAACGGTTTTTGACTGGGGTTCTTTTGCAAATCTTAGAATTCTAAATACTGGCCGGAACAAGTCTTGCCCTTGCTGATGCAGCATAGAGAATCACTTTAGCGTTTTTAAGTCTTTTACAGAAACAATACAGCTCAAGTGCAAAATAGTTATATATACCTTATACAGCACCTGTAGATTTTTTTTTTTAATTGTGGTTATAACCCTCTCTCAACTCTATAACTCCGAAACACGAACCTTGTCGAACAAGGCCGTTGCGCGGAGAAACAAGATGAGCGCGGTACTAACAGGGACGTGGTGGGGATCGAACTCGGAACCTCTTGCTTATGAAGCGAGCTCTCTACCACCACACCACTATCGCGTTTGCTAATACCTCTATCCAAGAATATAGAAGTCATAGCTTTTAATCGATGGGAAACTTTAAGTTTACAAATTTAAATTTTCTGAAGCACAAAATCTTTTTGAAGCAAAAAATCACTTATGATTATTTAATCTAGAAATGTAAAATATACTTTAAGACAAAAATTATTATCAACCTGAAGGGCCTTAAGGGATTGAAGATATTGTGCGAGATCTTATAATGTGAAATATTAATTAATAAGCAGGGCAGACGACACAGGTTTCAAAGTGGAGGGCACTATTGTCAATTTTTCAAAAAATCTCTATATCTAAAATTTTCTTAAATAAAAAAGTCCTTTACAATAAAAGTGTGTATAGGAGGGAAAGGGGGAGGGGGAGGCGGATGACATGTGCAATCGACCCCCCCCCCTTCCTCAGTGTTGTCTGCTCTGATAAGAGTTAAAAGCTCAGCATAAACATCATCTTACTTAGGCTTTACTTGAGTGGTAATTAAGGGAGCGGCTTTGATTGGAGGAGCAACAATTGTAGCTTGGGGCAGAGTTGAAGCTAGGGCTGTTAAAGGCTGTGGCTGTCGCGTTAAGAGATGAATTATTTCGAGACCTACAATTCCTGTGACAATGAGTTTGAAAATTTGAGTCCGTATGTAAATAAATTTTCTTTGAAGTTTACCTTTTTTGCAACTTAATTCGTTTCAGAATTTGCTTCGCTATCCTTGCTGGTTGCTTGCCAGCTTCAACGCGTTATTCTGATTTTACTGTAGGATTTGATTTTTCTTCTTTCATTTTTTTAATTTAATATTTAATTTCTTATTTTCATTTTCTTGCTTATTAGAACTGCTCAGCATTTTTTCAGGATTGGTCAGTTTTTGCACAAGGTTGTTGAGAATTTGCTGAGTGTTTTGCTGGTAAATTGTCCTGGATGGTTTTCTTATTTCAACATGACTATTTGTTGACAATTCTACTAACATCAGTGCTAGTAGGAGACCAAACCATCAATGCTAGTAGGAGCTCACCCATAATAATACTTAATCTTTGCTCGAGAACTAGGTTTGATTTCATATCAATCATTAACGAATCAAAATAGTTCACGAAAATCAAACCTATGACGAATGTTATTTACGTATTTGTTACCATCTTAAAAAGCCCAGACCCCATTTTTTGGCCCATATTTTTTTGTTTACTGATTATATAAATGTGTTACTTGTTCACCGCTTGTATCAGCTAGCTTATTGTGAGTCAACCGTTTATATAATAATTTTTTGCTGTTTCCTCCAGAAATGCAAGTGGTAACCCGTGACCGTAGAGCCTTATCAAGTCCTCTTGTTACTGAAAGGACACTTCCTCCACAGCATTATCTTCGCTTGACATTAAACTCTTTAAAACACTTACTATAGTTTTTGGTTGCGTATTCAAATATATGCAAACACGCCGGTAGAAATGAAAATCCCAATCGAAAACAAATTTATATTTATGTCTCTCATAGCAATCTGACCCTCTTACCTCTCACGTGTATCAGAGCAGTGGCAAATCTTTTTGATGTGAGGTGTTATCTAATTGAATCTATCTGTTATTCAGTATCAATTTTCCGTTTTCTTCTAAAATAAGCTTAAAAGATGATCGATCTTTGAGTGGTAGGATAGCAATGCCGCCGAGTTAGTCTTGAATAACCATTGGGACGCTCGTATACAGCTGAGCTAAAATCCAAAGGGACTGCTTTTCCTGTCGGCCACTAGTGGCTAATTTTGAAAAAAGACTGCGTTGACTATCCATATCACTATATGCAACCAGCAACGTGGAAAACACATTTATCGTATTCTATTACTTTATTAATAAGTTTAAGAACCGTTTACATTCCGCACCAATCCAAAATAATGAAGCTATGTGAAAGCACTCAGTTTTGACAAAGTTGTTGTTGAGATAAATTTTATTGCTCTCAATAATATGACACAATAAAAATATAACAGGTTTGACTGCCAAATAAGCATGCTCAAGGCAAGTTGAGTCTTCCTGCTTTTCTAGGCCCCATATTAAGCAGGCAACCCTCTATTATTTGCATTTTACCAATAGTTCACGTATATTAATGTATAAAGTTAGTGTAAATAAATAAGATTTATAAAATATTTCTGTCATTGCTGAAGCTCATAGAGGAATAACAGCTTTATCATTGTGCTGTTGTTAGTATACTTACCATATGAGGTTCAGGATATTTTGAAAAAATAAGTATAGCAGAAATAACTGGGATCAATTTCAGATTGCCTAACTTTCTAAAAATTGTATTGTTTACAAATCTTGTTGTTGTACTTCACCGGAAACTATTAGATAAAGGAATCATTCCCAATAAGCCACTACCAAAATATACTTTTTTTTCAGATCATATTGGCTCACTTTGGGATTTGTTGTACATATTATTCTAAGACAATCCTGAAAATTTTAGACCGATTGGATTAAGGGCAATTTTGGGAAATGGTTTAAAAGTTTTTGAGTATTTTCTTGTTTTCAATGAAGTATTAATTTTTAAGGCATTCCTAATATTTTTTATACTTTAGTAAAAACTTTGATACAAGCATTCTTTCCTTTAGAATAATTAAATATTATGAAACGAATATTTATTACATAATCTTAAACACTGGGATAGGAAAAGGGGGCGGAGGGGCAAGAGTCTCCCCCCAACTATTTTAAAACTTTGTTTTTTCCATTCAAATTTTGATTCTGGCTGCCTTAGCCCCCGTTTATTTCTGAAATTACCGCGTACAACATTTTTTTCTGCACAAAGGGTATTTCGAAGTTTAGGGTTAAGAGAGATTTATCATTTAAAAAAAATAATTCTTGACAATAGTCATGTCAAGAATGCCCTCGGACTTAGGTATGTGAACCAAATTAAACTGAAAAAAACAACAACATTTTCTCAAGAAAAGGGTATAAAGTAATCAGTTTTAAATGAATTTCATTTATTTTCTGCTCAGCTTTGGTTTTTAGTTAGAATAAATTGTACCTTTCCACTGACTGTGAATTTTTAGGTAAATCTGTAAGAATGGGTTTTTAGAAGTTTGCAAATCATTGTCTAATACAAATGATGAAATTAGATAGAAGTTGGAGGTTCAACCTCAATTAAAGAAACATCAACTAAACTACTCCATGTATCAGCGTTAAAGTTAATAGGCATAATTAATTTTGCTTTGATTTTTGGTTTGACTTCAGGATTTACTTCTCTTGATTTCCTTATGTGCAAAACTTGTTTAATAGCTTGAGCTCTTATACATTTTTCATCATCTTGCAACATAGAATATAAAAAGTTTTCTTCGAGACAGCAATGAGTTTCTTTAAAGAATTTGAAAAACAATTTGTTGTATATTGTCTGTCTGATTTTTAACAATCTCTATTGTCTTATAAATAAGTCTTGGAGCATCTTTATAAAGACCAGACCTTTTATGGGCAAACCGCATGGGGCAATATACTTGGACTATATACTTTGTAATAGCATACAACTTATCTTTAGGGTTCTTCAATTTTGCATGAAACATCATTATTCTTAAAGCTAGAGTTAACCGTCTGGCATGGTAAACAGGTCCTGGTTTTTTCATTGAACATTTTGGAGATATAAAGCCTTTAAATATTTCAATATTCGTAAAGTTTATGTTGATCTGTACTAAGATCAGATAAAATATTTGTGTTTATGTAGGAATCAATCTCTGAATGAATTAGAATAAAATCAACTATTGGTAAATTATGCAAATCACCTGAAGAAGCTTTTTGAACAATAGGGCCCTTATAATTCTTTGTATCGTTACTTTTACCATCTACTTCAGCTATGAGATGGCGTAGTGGTAACTCGTTTTGGTGAAGTAAACATTCAATTAAATGGATTCGTTGGTTTAAAAGTCTTTCTAATGTCACAACTAAGCCATTATCTGCACCAGTATTAGCAGAAGTATTATCAATAACAATGGCTTAATGTTGTTGTACTTTCGAGTATTTTTAGTGTCTCGGTTGCCTTCGTAATTTCTGTTCCATTTTTTATTTCAACATGAGTTAAATATTTTTTAGAAAAAGGTCCACTTTCTGCAGTAAAAGTTAAGTGATGTTCATCCTTTACTCTTCTATTAATATCAGGTTCTGCATAATGATCATATCCTAATATATGTGCTAATGTGTTTTTGTCTTTTTTACTATCTACTTCAATGACTTTCAAATAAAAAACTTCTGAACTGTGTTTTTCACAAATTATGGTTGAAATACGCTTTTTAGTGTCAAATATCTTTTTTTTAGTGATAATTTGCGATCTGTTATTCTGAGTTATAATTTAATAGTCTATCAAGGTAGCAGTTGCTATGGCATATGTTGCAGCATCATTTACTTTGAACCTGCAGCTTTGGCAATGTTAGTTAAATCTTTGTAATTTTTTTACACAGTGGTTTTGAAAAAACTCATGATTCAGATTTTTATAATCATCATTGTTATCTATATCCACGTCATAAGTTTCACTGATACAATCATTATCTGAATGAAGTGCCGTGTCATTTGTTAAATTAATTTTCTCTTTACTTCGTTTTCTTGCAATCTTGGCTGTCTTTTTCTTATCAATTAAGTCTATCTGCCAGATTCCTAGGGGCCCTTACTTAGCTTTTTGATCCTCTAAATACTCCCGCTCTAGAACTGGAACCGTAAAATAAAAAAATTCATTTTATAGTTTATAGAAAGTATTTAAAATAATAAAAAGCATAAAAATTAATTAAACAAAAAAAAAAATTAATAAATGTAACTAGTTTGCTTTCTTCACAGAGACATACATAGTGCTTGTTAGAGAAACCCTTGCATCGAACATTTCTAAAGGGTATTATGTATTATAAAATATAATGCCATAATTTGAAAAGAAATAAAAAAACCGTACAGCAGTAAAATTTGATGGCAGTTTAGCCACAAATTTGTTTGAACGAACATATTGGTTAATATTGTGGCTTTTTGAAAATGTAACTTCAAATGTAACTGTCATCACAATTTAAAAAAGGAAGTTCACATCTGCATGTTGATATATCAAACAACTTTATAAGGTTATTTTCCAACCAACAAACACTCTTTTTATGTTTAGAAGCTTTAGATCGTTCAGCTGCAATTACTTTTTTGAAATGTTCTTTGTAACTTATTTCTTAGATGTTACTCTTTCATAAGTGGAAGATTTAAATTCCCTTTTTTCCAAATTTTTAAAATTTTTTTACTTACTTTTAAAACTATGACAGGAGAATCAATTTTTTTAGTTGTAATCATTTCTTTTTCGACCTTATAGGCATATTATATGTTGGAAGGTCACTAACAGGTAGTTCGTTTTGTTGCCCAGCATATCTTTCACTTTCATGTCTAGTTATAGTATTATGCATTCTTTTTCTTGTTGGTTTCCCAGAACCACATTTTACATTCATTTTTAATATTTAAATTCAATCTGAAAAAGATTTTTTATAAACTTATTATATAAAATAATGTAATGTGAAAATAACATTTTTGCGTACCTGTACCTTGTAGGTGTTTTGTTTGGATTTGTTCCTTAAACAGAGGCTTGTACAGTGTCTTTTTTTCCCATCTGTTCAATTTCAGCAATATTTTTGTATCAAAATTATTTATAATTCATTTTACAGGAGGTAGTGTAAGATTATTCTATTTTTGATTACTTTCTTATTTTGCATTGTGGTTGTTTTTATTTTTTAAAACACTTCAAGGATATGATTTAATTGGATTCTTTTTGATTGATGCCTAAAAGATTTTTTGAAGGCAGTTCTGCATTATGCGTTTTATTGTTGTATAAAAACATGCCAATAATCCAAAATTATTCTGCGTAATGTTTTTTGGATCGTTTGCATGTGAAATTAAAAATTCATTCATTAATTGTGAAAAAGATTCTGCTAAAAGAAAAAAAGCTTATAAGGTGTGCTTGGCTAATTAGTTTAACAAGTTTCAATTGTGATGATTGACTGGTGAGAAACTTATTTACTTTTTATGTTTTAACTAAATGATTTGTTATTGTTAATCTTGTTATGTTATGAATTGTTTGTGACCAAAGTATAGTAAAGTTTTTATTTCTTTATTTGCATTACTTAGCATAAATATTCAATTATTTTTTCTACAGATTGGTTGGTAATAGCCTTTATTACCTTGTTTGTTTGATGTTTAGTATATTGTTATATGTTTTTGAACTAGATAAAATAGTTTTTAAAACATAAATTACTGCAGACTGTAGATAAATCTAATTTTAGTTTACTTCTTTGGAAATTTTATATCATTTACTTCGTTTATTGTATTGCTAATTTTTTTATTACTAAAAAAAGAATTTTTTTTATAAAAAAAAGAACAAAAGCAAGCAACTACTATTACAGAAAATATGAAATTTATAGAGCAAGATAACGAATAACAGAAAAATGAATGGATTGTGAATTATATGAATCAGGAAAACAAGATGAAGCAAGTAAAAAAAAAAGTTTAAGGAAAAAAACTAGACAAATAATAATTTTGGGAGCACTTAGGAACAGTCACAATAAAAGGATTAGACTTTATTGAATGATGAGTAACACAAAAATGAGTTTTAGTAGATGGCGCAAGAGACGCTAGCTCTTTAGAGCAGTGTTCATTGTAGTATTTATAAAAAAAAGAAAGAGAAGCAACATTACGATAATGTTATAATGGTTGGAGCTTGGCTGCAAGAGAAGGTCAAGGTGCAAAAACAATTTATTATTGCACCTTGTCTAAAAGAGAAAGGGCATCACTTAAAGATCTGCCCAAGATATGGCGAAAGTGTTCCATACAAGGATGGATTTAGGATTTATAGAGATAAGATATTTATAGAGATGTTTGTATTGATGTATGCTTATAAAATTAAAAACAAATCATAAATTGACAATATATTCAAAGGCTGAATTTTAGCACAATTGTTATAAGCAAAAGGTCTTTGCACACTACCAATTTGGCATTTATACTTCAAGGGTTATTTATTGTAAACACTTTTAGTTTTTCCTATGTTCTATTTATTTTTTTGGATAAAGCTAATTTAAAAAAAGGTTCATAAGTTTAGAAGCTTTAATACAATATAATAAGTTGTGACACTTCCGTTCTGAACAAGAATAATTTATTAAACATCATATGATTTAAAATATCAACTAGTTTTTTAACCCTCCTAATATTTACAAAAAAATTGGCTAAAATGTAGAAATAAACACAGATCAATAATCTGTGATCAATATCACAGATCAATAATCAAGCTCATTCACCTAATTAAATGACTCAAAAAACCATATTGCATATTCAAAGCGCATTATTACTGAGTGCAAGGAATTTCAAAAATAAATGCAAAATAAAACAGATTTACATATGAACATTAAAATCTATTAACATTTGCCCAAAAACTACCCTTAAAAAAACATAGTACTTCAAAAACATACATCTACAATATTTTTGTAAAAAATCAGCAAAGAACAATATGTAACCCAACCAATCCACAAATATATTAAATTTAAGACTAAAATAGTCAGTGCATTCATTAGTTTAAAAATAATTTTATAAAGAGAACATTATTTCTTATAACAGATCATAAGCATAAGTGATCAATTTGATAAACATAAACTGATAAAAGTTTGCCTTAATTTACATAAATAGGAATATTTGTAGATATTATTATCTACTAGATAATAATTTATATTAAAAACTAACCTTCATATGTCTCTTTTTTAAATATGTTGTATTGATATATTTGCCCTTACTTTTAGTTTATGACAAAAAAATTTAAACATTAATTCTTGAGATAGTTAATCTTATTATTTCTAAAAGTATCAAGGGTAAACAGCCTTACCATACCTAATCAAAATAAAAGCACATTATTAATTTGCATCTTTTTAATTTTATGAATAATTTTTATTTAAACAAAGAAACATCTTTTGCTTGAAATGTAATGTATGAATATCAAAAAAGAAATTAAAGTGAAATAATATCAATAAGAAATTATACAAGCCTATTTTTTATCAGATAACTTGTAATGCAAAAATAATTTTTATGGAAGATTTTATACCTTTTTGTTACTCAGTAACCATTACTCTCAGCTAGAATACCAATTAAATAAATAATTCTAAACTATATAAAATAAGTTTTTTTATTTATTTAATCTGATAAACTGTAACTGTAAGTTACAGTTAGAGTTATAGTTACAGAGTAACTATAACTCTAATAGTATATAACTATAATAGTTACAGAATATATAGAACTATAATAGAATATATAGAATATATAGAATATATATAACTATAGAATATATATAACTATAATAATATTAATATATATTTAATATTTCTTTATAAATTTTCTTTATATATTTTATATTTCAACATTACTATAATAGTTACAGAGTAACTATAACTCTAAGCTAGAATACCAAATGTATAAATAATTCTAAACGATAACTAATAAATAAAAATTATAAACAATTAAAAAAAATAAAATTCAAACGTCAAATAATGAATAATATTACATTGAAATAATAACAAAAATCACAAAAAATTATCTCAATAATAACATTGTTGTTATTGTTGCTGAATTATCACGATACTCGATTTCCCGGTTTTCGCTTTTAAGCTTTTCGCTCTAACGTTCTTTCGCTTTTAAACTTTTCACTCTGACGTCCCACTACCATTTTAATCGACGTTCTGTTCCATTCCGCAATATTTAAATGAAACCATGAAGATGTAATTTGTTTTGTTTTTCACAAAAAGATGACAAAGTTTTGAAAATTTTTAAATTGCAAATAATTTTATTGAATATAAATAAAACATTTCCCAAAGTGAGCCGAGTGTTGACTTTAACTTGCTAGTGGCTTAATTCCCAAAGTTATTTCTCTAAAAGCTACTTTTCCAAATATTGGTAATGTATAATTACTGTCATATTTATTAAAGAAAAGGTATGACAAAATATACATGTCAAAATGAAAAACATGAGTAACATGGCTCCACTTTTAGCACATGTTCTTACTATCTACGATGCTACGATGTTTGCCAAATTAGTTTGAAAAAACAGTTTTAAAGTTGTAAAACAGTTTCGTATAAACTTGATTGTTACAGAAAAATGGCTAATAGACGTCGATTTTTTTAAACCAAATTTCGTAGTCTTTCTTTCCCAGTAACAAACGCTCGAAAAAATTATCGTAATGAAACTTTATATTAGTTTGGGAAGTGAATAAGTTTTATCTTGTTTAAGTTGCACAATTTTTGGTACAAAAATGTCTACCAGTAACAAGAACTTTATCACAGTTTCACTGTTGGGCTTTTCACGTTTGGGATTTCCGTTGCAGCTGAAAAAACCAAAATCGCACGACGAACTGAACATGATTTTCAAACGAGAGAGCCCGGTAATTTTGCTTTATTTCGAACTCTAGGAGACCGTATACAAAAGATATTAGTTAACTACAAGTGGATCCCTGCTTCCATCATGAACAATACAACAAGAGTTACTGACAAACCTATACAAAAAATTAGATGGATGAAGGATTGATAACATTGAAGAATGTTCATAAAAGGGTTTTTTTATTGTTGGTGCGATAGCGAACACTGTTTCGCTGGTTGACGCTCAATACATTGGACATGTCATTTCATGTGGTTCCAGCACCAACAAAATACAAAGGCACAACACGGCTATTGAAAGGCTTTAAAAAGCTTAACTGAGTATAATCAAAAAAGAGTTGAAGCCATAGATAAAATTAATGCATTAAACAAGGTACCTAAACAAAACTCAATGATTATATTGAAGCGAGCAAATTGTAATGAATGAATGCTTAGAGAGAAGAGTGAAATATCAGACAAAGACCTTATCAGTTTGCCTAACACTTCCAAAGTGTCCGTGTTTTACCAACTAACTGAGGAACAGCAAGTGAACCAATATTTATTTGTCGCTTTTGGAGCAGTAGTTAGAGAATTAGTTGGGTGGTGGTGGTTCTCTGGTCGTAAAATAAGAAAATCAAGTAAAGGAAATTGAATACAAAAACAAGGACCTTGTTTGAATGAAGACGAATGCAATAAATGTGAATAAGACAAATTTTTTTAATTTTTTCCATTATTTTATGCATATTTTTTCTTTTTTTATTAATCTCCGACCGTTGAAGCAGATAATCCGCAAATTCAAAGAGAGGAAGCAACGAGAGCATAAAAACGACCTCTTATTAGATCTAATATCAGAGCTAATCATTCAGGAACATCGTACTTTCATGTGACTTCTCAAGAAGTGATATCAAAGCAGGCTGTTGATAGGCTGTAACAGAGGCAGCTAACATTATTTTTTTTTCAAATTCCGCTTCATAAATATTGAAAAAACGTGATTGAAGAGCGTTGATGGCTTGAGGCGTTTTTTCCAAAAGTAAGTTTTTCCTGCAAAGATATACTGCTAACTTTACAAGAGTCCAGTTTGAAAATAGAAGAATTGGTAACATAAAAGTGATCTGCCATCAACATAAATACTGATAATCACATTATTGATATCGACAAATTATTGATATATCATTATTGATATCAGATCTAAAATCATCAGATATGCTACTAGGTTGTACAACTTCATGTTGTTAAGTGTATGCTGTATGATCATCATATGATTTTGAGCGAACTTTTTGACGCATCAATCACAAGCATTTTGAGATAAATGTAAGACAAAAACTGTCCGTCATGAATAGGAAGTGATGTTAGTTGAAAAATAAGAGCATTTATAGCAACTGTAAGCAGTGAAAGTCTTAAAATCATAAAATATCTTTTATTCAAAAGATGTGCTTAGGATAAAACTTGCGTCGTTTTTATTGTGAAGCGAGGTCAGCGTGATATTCTCAAGTTTCTTAACTCTGTTGATTATAAAAATGGTACGTACCAATATATAAGAAAATTTTTGTTTGAAAGTGGATTTCTTTTTAAATATAGATACCTGAGTGAAATTATCGTAAAAATTGATCAATAGATTTTTAGGATGTCTTCATCGACAATGTAAAAAGTGGACATATAATTGCTCTTAGAGAGCATGTGAAAATGTAAAGGCTTTGGCATAGCTTTCTCCAAAAAGATGCATTAATATGTATTGATGTCTTAGAAAGAGCGAAGATTGAAGATCATATCTTAAATGGTATACGAGAGCTTTTTAAACAAATATTATCATACGATGGCGTTGTGTAAACAACAACAATCTTCTACGCTCATTACTTTAAAGCGATTCATGAAATCATTCTTTGAAGATGATTGAACTTGAGATTCTTTTTTTAACTTCACAAATAAGATGCATGAGATATCAAGAAAGGCCTACTTAATGTAAATAAGCCTATTCAGTTTCATCTGTGTTGTTGTACTACGGATAGCTGTGAAGTTGCCATCAAATATTTGTAGCGGTGCAACAGAGCTACATCATTGGGCAATATTGGCCTTAGCAAATAAATATTTCTCTCGTATAAATAAAAAAAAAATCTTGTATTTGACATGGGTAGATGCATCACTAGTTCTTTAGTAGTCTCCATAGAGAATACATATTTTGAAGGCTTGTGCTTTGAATATTGTTTTTTCCAATGCAAAATTCGGAACTTGTAAGGAAATAGGTGGTTTTAACTAATTACAAACAATTTGGAAGAATGATTAAACTCTTGATTTTGTTTGGCTAGCATTTACCAATTTATATTAAGTATGACGATAGGTATTATGTTGTGATCAGCTTTGTAAAAATTATGTTTGGGGAAAATTATTTTTTTACTGAAAAAGTTGCTGGTTAATATTAGATCTAAAAGATTGTTCGTGCGTTATCAGGAACAAAATAAAGTTCTCTGCAAAACCCTTAAGTCAGCTTGGCTAATGGTATTTATATAACCAAGTTTCTTTTATGAGAATAGTTTCAAGATTTCTATTTCTGTTGTAAGAATGCCAAGCAGATTGTGAAGCGAAATTTGTTATTCGTTGGTCTAGCGTTAAAGTACACGCAGTTAACATTTTTGAAAGGATATTGTTTTATTTTATTTAAATAGCTCATATTAACTATAAAGTTAACATAATTACGCTTAATGGCATTGTTTAATGTATTAAGTCTATTTGGTATACTTAGAGATGACATTAGAAAGGACGTTGCTTCTGATGATGTGACGAAAGGGCGAGTTATGTTTTCCCAACCACTTGTAACTCATTGTTTTTCTTTTTCTTTCATTAAGTAAAAATTTTATGTCAAGTCTCTCTGCATTATTAAGATTTGGGTTTAAAAGCACATTAACAAATTCTGTTGATGATTTTGATAATATTGCTGCATTTTGAACAAAATTTATGTTGCATTGTTCTCTGAGACTCTCTGACAAAATTTATGTTGCATTGTTCTCTGAGACTCTCTGACAAAATTTATGTTGCATTGTTTAACTCTGCTAGAGCTGTACTACTTTTGCAATGATTTGGCGGAGTTGCTGCTGTTGAAATTGAATTTGTTGGTGTATGTTCAGTCATTTTTTATTTTGGTTTAAAGCGGTACACTTTCTTTATCTCGTTTTCACAGACTTAAATTAAATTAAAAGTTATTCAACTAACTGGTGGTCACTAATTACAGTTTTACTACCTTGTTGGGTCTTTCTGCCGCAATTGTGTGATCTTGAAACAATTAAACCAAGCAGCAACTATCTTTTTCAATTATTTTTATTTGTTATGATTTTTTATTAACAAAAGTTCTTATGAACACAAACAGAACTACAGTTTAAATGTTTTTTTCCCCATCAGATTCGTTGTTGCTTCTTTTTCTACATAAATGATGTGATTTTCTTTTTTGCCTTTTTTGCTTTTGTTTCTAAAGTTGTTTTTTGTAGTTCACATTCTAATTATTATTATGTAGTTTCTAATTATTCTAATTATGTAGTTCCATTTCTAATTATTATTATGTAGTTTCTAATTATTCTAATTATGTAGTTCCATTTCTAATTATTATTTTAGCTGTTTTTCTTTTTTTTTTTGTGCAAAACCCGCCTCATTTCGTTTTTGAATTTTTCTGATTTATTATTTTACGTTTTTTTTTTAAGTTTGATCATTATCTAAAACTAAGAACTGGTATGTATTTTTTTTCTCGTGGTTAAGATTCTACCTTGTTTTCTAATTTTCTTTTTTTTAATTCAACAACTAACATAATTCTGCTGCACACTGAAAACAGATGTTGCAAAAACGCAATAAAAATGTTGATCACCGCGTAACATTTAATTTTGGTATTTGACTCACAAACATTTTCAACATTAAATGTTGCGTAACCACAATTGCATAATCACAAACTACTTTCAATGTTGCGTATGCAACATTAAATGTTGCGTAAACTAACTCGACATTCACTGTGAACCACAATAACCGCCAGGTTTGAAGTCTCCCCACATCCAATTTTTTTTTCTTATTAAGAAGTAACATAGTATATAAGTTAAGTAAAGGTATTAAGAACCTCCATAGGAATGGCTAGAATAAAATTTTCACACATCTAAACTTTAGATAAAAGGAGAGGGGTGGTACACAGCTAACTTTATTGAAGTTCATATATTTCACATTATTTCATGAAGAAACCTAATTTTTACTCTGTACTTGTGTACTCCCACAATATAAAGGCATTAAAAAAGTGTTAGAACATTTATATAACAGATTACAAAAAAAAAAGAATGTAGGTATAAATACAACAAAAAAATGCTTTTAATGTGAAAAATATCTTGACTAAGCTTTGAAATACAAAAATAGCATTCTATTTTATCAATACTCAATTAAAAGTATTTTTCATGCTATTAAAATACTTTGTAAGGAATAATTTTGACATAGTTGTGTAGCAAAATATACTAAATTGAATAGTAAACTTGTTAACTATTTATTAAATGTTGAAAATTCCACAACACTTGACTTTAATCGTTTGTCATAGTCTGGGTGGTTTTGTCGTCTCTTATATTTATTCCATGTATTTTTAGACTCATGATGAACAGATTCACCTGCTTGTTCAGAGTAAATTCCAAGCCCATTATCAGTATTGGTACTTTTTAGAAATGGTACAATATGGTTAACTGCAATATGAACTTTCCACGGTATGTTCAAAGAAATGTTTTCAAAGTAAGTATTAATATATTCCCTTAAATTAGCATAAGACATCTTGAATTCGAAAACAACAGATTCAATATCACCAATTTTTTCTCCAAAGGTGGCTTGCTTGATTGATTGAAACTTTCTTAAACATTCAATTACTGGTAGTAAATCAAGCTTTCCTTGATCAGCAACATCACGAGAAAGAACATCTAACTTATCTAAAAGTCTGTTGGCATTGTTGCCATCAAATCCAATGCCATGGTAACCTCTGAAAAATATGTAATTTGAGTTTAACCACTTTTCAAAGCCAGGCCATAGTTTTGATAATAGTTTTCCAAAAATTGTAACTATTCCGATTAATGTATGCAACTCAGGTACTGGAACTAAATTTTCAATAATTGTGTCTGGATCCTCGTCAAGATATAATAATCTTGGATTAATAACATTTTAATAATCAGCCATCTTTGATTTTGGTTTTCCAGCTTCTGTGTATTTACTGTAATGATAATCGAGGGAACCAAGAGTTCGTTTTTCTCCACCATCCAAAAGACTCTCTCCTTCACATCACAAACAGCTATATTTTCCAGCATGGCTTGTAATGCCAAACATTGACTTTACACACTTTAAATCAAATGCAACAGAATACTTAATATTTTGAAGATTAAGAGTATCAACTAATTTTCTAAGATTTCCATTGTGTTCTGACACTCCTTCTACAATAGCAACAATAAAACAACGCTTAACTCCAGGATCATCAAGGTCAGGTTGATTGTTAGTTTTATCATGCGGATTAAAAACATTCATAGTGACCTTTAAAAAACCTTGACCAGAATCCACAGCAACTCTTACAATTGTAGAAAGAGGGTCAATATTCCTTTCAGTGATTATATCATGTATAAATTCATCAATATCTTTAATATAAACCATTGATTTATTTACTATATCACCAGCTTCAACAAATTCTTCTTCTTTACATGAAAAATATTCATTCATTTCTGCTTTTAAAGCCTCTAATTTTTTAACAATATTTCCTTCAATGCTACATTGAAAGCCAAGACTTTTTCTAAATATAGAACACATTTTTTTGGTTTTACACTGAGATAGTTATAAACATTTTATAAGCTCAATGATTGTTCCAAAAGATACTTGACTAAAATTAGCTCGGTCACATTTATTGTCCGTTGTTCCGGCAACAATAGTTAATGGTTTCCCATGAGTAGCAATTGTGAATTTTTCACCTCTAAAAATATTTTCCTTTTCCATTTTTGTTTTTAAAATACTTGGAGCGACACGTTCTGCACTTGCAGATCCCAATGCATATGCTGCATTAACTAAATTTTTCACAGCTTGAACATCACTACAAAGTTGAAAAATTCCTGACTTAACAACTCCATAACATTTTAAGTACATCCTTTTATTTTTATCTTCATTTAACTCAGAAGTAATAATGTTAATATCTTTTGATATTTCTGAAACATCTGAAGTTCTTCTGATATCTTGACGGTTTATCTAAACAAAAAAAAATCTAAAACTATATAAATTAGTAATATAAAAAATATAACACATCGATGACATATTAGTTCCTAAAACAAGCTGTTTAAATGTTTTTTTTTTCAAGTTTATTAAAGTTCATTGAGACACAGCTCTTTCTTTTTTAAAAATTAATAGAAAATAAAACAATTTTATTTAATTAAACACTAAGTCTTAAATATAGTTTTTTATTAATTTTATCAACTAACCTAAGAACTTTGCTTTAGCCACTTATCAAGGTATTTTGTATCGTTTTTTCCTAACAATAAAGGTTTTTATAACAATTGCTACAAATAACTTTAGGATGGTTTGCTAAATTTTGATCATAGCTATCCCAAATAAAGTTTTTTATTTTTTCTTCAATAGCTTTAGATATTTTATGAAGCTTTGCTGACTTTTTACCAAAGATTTTAAAACAAACAGCACATAAATTGTTGACCGCCATTTAGTAAAACTCAAGTCGTTGTGTACCAGAGTATGTCTAAAATCAAAATACGCCGGCATTTGATGAGCAAATTATAGCCTTTTTTTTGAAAATGACGGATATTTTTTAACTAAAAATTATAATTTTTATATTTTGATTTTCATACATTTTTCCGTTCCCCTAGAGGTTTTTACTAACCAAATATTTATTTTCATATACACAACTAAGTATTTATAAAAAAAATTTAGATGTGGGGAGACCTCAAACCTGGCGGCCACTTTGGTTCGTTGTGGTTCATTGTGGTTCACTGGCGGTCACTGTGGTTCATTGTCAAAAAAATGCAACTTCGCGGTTCTTTATGCAACATTAAATGCATTTAATGTTGCATTTCGAGAAACACAAATGTTAAAAATTTTTTTTTTAGCAAGAACCGCGGTGTAAAATATTTTTTACATTTTTTTATAAATTCTGCATTTAAATACTGCGCTTTTGCCAAATAATCTTAAAACCGAATTTAATTTAGGTCTGCCTTTAAACACTACGCTTTGGTAATTAATCTTAAATTTGAATACCACACGCGAATATGACGTCATTAGATTTTAATCTGGATTTGGGTTCTATAAAAGTAATGTCTTATGCTTTGGAATGGAATGAAAATTAAAAAAACAAAACTGCAATATTTAATTAAACTTTTTTGTTAAAATTAAAAAAAATGTTTTAGGTTCTTTTTTGAAACGTTTATACCAGTGCACCCAAGAAGTCTGATAAAGCAGCACTTTTTTTAATTAAAAATTGCATCTGCATAACATGTTCAAGCAAACCATATACTGGCTTTATTTTGTGAGGATACGTTAAATTTAATACTATAAAAATTTTTAACAAAAACTTTATCGCATCACAAAAACAAGCTGCATCACGAACTTCGATGGTCCGAACATCCAACTTAATGTAATAAATTTTATTAAGGCAAAAAAGTTGAGGTAAAATGTTATCTGTACTTGCCCATAGGTTTTATTTTTTTTTTGCAAAAAAACGACTGCTTAAGAGAGATTTGTCTGTTTCTGCATGAACAAAAAAATAGGTTTATCATTCAAATAACTTTTAAAATATTTTAAAATATAACAAGACACATTTAAATGATTTAAAATTACCTTATTCATATCAACAAACATCAGATTAGATACTTCATTCCTAAAAATAATGGTATCAAAAATATTAAAGTACAAAATAAGAAAGTTGTTATTCCAGATATTTTCTGATTAGTAATAATTTTTTTATATTTATTTTAAACCATCCATGATATTTTTTATTTAACTATGACAACAGATACTATTTGTTATATACAAAAATAAAATAACTTTTTATTTCTCTTTATATTTATAGATTTAATTTAAGAATTAGGGTGTATCGATAAACAACTTTTTTTGAATTTGAATTTGTAATAAAGCGGAAAAGTTGCAAAATGCTATAAAAACTAATTGTGCCAAATTTTTAAAAATATTTTTCAAGTCTTCAGTTCGCGCTAGGGTTTTATTTTTCTTACAAAAAAACGTTTTCTGACCTTTTTTACAAAATAAAAATAACAAATTCTATGCATATAACAGAGTTGCATTAGAGTTTAGACATTACACAATTACCAGGTTAGAAATGGTTACAACTTTAAAGAAAATATTTTAATGTCTTCAGTTGCCGGTAGAGGGCTGAGTTTTTATTAAAAAACACTGTTTCATGAGTTTCTGACAAACAAGCTCTACAGTTCATAATGTACAATTAAAGTTATGAGGAAAATGTTTTGGAAAAATGTTTAAAGTTTAGCTGTTATAAATTTCAACATATCTTATCCATGGATCTGTCTCAAACTGTCTTCTTGTGTTGAATAAAGGCATTATTTTTTGCGATGCAAGTCTTGCACGAATGAAGCCGTCTCTATTAGCTAAACCGCAAACTTGATCTAATGCATCGGTTACAAGTTTGATGCATCTCTCTACTCCTTGAGTATGGCATGCAAAATGCTGCACATTTGGAAGATAAACGTTTGTTAACATTTCAATTAGATTTTCATCTGAAATGTGAGTGGTAATCGGAGGTTCATTTAGTTCACATTTTTTCCAATCAATTCGATCTATATAGTCTTTTGCTTCAAAATTGATTTCTGGTATAAAAAACTTTCGGACTTTGTTTGTTTTCATCGATCTTGCTTTCATTGTTTGTTGTAATTTGGATTTGCAAAAAAATCATTCCTATGTATAACTGGATCGATGATACTTTTTATTTCACTACTGGCATACCTGGATAAATTGATGGTTAGGAATAAATGTCTATCACCTTCCGCGCATGAGGGATTACATCTTATATTGAACCAAATTTGGGAGTAAACTTTAATAACAAACTTTAATAACAAACTTTAATAACTTAATTATTTCTCTCAGCCTGTGTGACGGTTCGCTACATCCAACATAATACCTCAATATTCTATTTGCAGTGGTCTCCTAACTGACATGGTTAAGTTTTCCAGGATTTCGTTTTCGTTTAGCCAAAGTGTTTGGACAATAACCTGTAGATATTGCTTTTCAAATATCAAGTAAGTATTTTTGGTCAGAACTAAGAGATTTTTTGTCTATTTTTGGCAATGTGACACTGACAGGAATGCAGTTGACTATTGGCAAGGTATTACACAATTTAATTTTTCTTTCGGTTGGTCCAGACCATCCGTTAGGTTCTGATGTAGTTCCATCTAGTTTTTAAATTAGATGCCGTAGAGGCAGTTCAATAGCATGTATTTGACAGATAAACCAGTGGACAGGTCTTTTTAGTTTTAATTCGAACAAAGCAATAACACCATAAAGAAATGCTGTTATACTTGTCTTAACGTTGTATCCATGCCCTGATGCAGTCTCTACATGCAATAGATACTTTGAACCTATTATTTATTTGATACTTTAAATATTTAAATGTTGAAGGGGTGTATCTTTTCTTCCATCAAAATACAAACCTTCTAACATTTAAATATTTTCATGGTCTAAATGTTGCATTTTAAGTCTTTTAAAATTATGTTCATGTCTTCCAGCACAGCACACGCTATAAATGCAGCACCTCTACTTGAAACACATACTCTATTGCAGGCTTGTGCTAAGGATAGTAACGATGCTAAGGATAGTAATCTCATTTATTTAGCTTTATCTTTTCCGTTCCATTTTCGCTTGCGGTTTTCAGCTGTGTCTTAATAAACAGCATCTGATTTTGAGTCAGTATTTCAAATCACAGTGTCATCAGAATCAGAACCTCGAGATAGAATAAAAACTTGATTTCTGAATGCGGCTTGATGATTGCTTGAGCTTCAATACCTGTAATAGCTTAAGACTGTGTTGATGGGTTAGACAGTAAGGGGTTATTTACTCTGTTTTTTCTTGCTTCTTTTCGCCATAATCTTAAAGTATTTTGAATATCGAGTCCTTCTATATACATAATCCTCATAAATTACTGATCACTGAGAAAATCATATTCTTTCTCTGGTACCTTCTTTACTTTATCACAGATGCATTTAGAAAAATCAAGGCATTTGAATGCTGGAACGTCAATAAAGTATTTTTTGCAACGTTTTGATTATAGACATTATTTGAGGTAAATAATGCTGATGGTGATGGTAATAAATGACGTAATTAGTGACATTTTACATACTTTAATGTCATATAAAATCACCGGTGTAACCATTGGCATAGAAAGTTTGGTTTATTACATTTTGATTGCTTTAATTACATTATCGTAACAGTGACGACAAGTTAAAGCAACAACAACAAAGTTAAAATTACTTTGTTTTAAATAAAAATTGTATTTTTTCATAAAAAGTCAGCCCTCTAGCGGCAACTGAAGAAATTAAAATATTTTCTTAAAAATTGTAACCATTTCTAACTTGGTCATTGTGTAATGTTTAAACTCTATTATAACTCTAGTATATGCATAGAATTTTGTATTTTTATTTTGTAAAAAGGGTCAGAAAACGTGAGTTTTGTAAAAAAACTGAAAAAAGTTTTTTGAAACAAAAAAGTAATATAAAGATTTTAAAACAATAAATATTTATTGTTTTAAAATCTTTAACAAGTAGTTTAAAATCTTTAACAGTAGATTTCTTCCTTTAAATCTGTAACACAATTTAAAGGAAGAAATCTACTGTGCAAAAGGTGCCACTAAATATTTTGCCCAATATAAGCAACAAAAGTATAAACAAGTCTCTAGACATGTTTATAAAAAACAAGTCTAGAGACTTGTTAAAGTCAAACTCTTTTTTATAAACAAGTCTAGAGACTTGTTTATACTTTTGTTGCTTATATTGGGCAAAATATTTAGTTGCACCTTTTGCACAGTAGATTTCTTCCTTTAAATTGTATTACAGATTCAAAATTATACCTAATAATGTTTAATTATCCGTTTTGTGCAATTTTGCAAGAAAAAGCTGGATACTTCATGATAATGCTCTTAGCCATATTTATCAACTCTTTTGAGCTGGGATCATTTTGGCTTAAAAATTAAACATTTTAAACTAAAACATAACATTTTCAAACTTAAAAATAATTTTTTTTCCTTTCAATTTAGCAATAAGCTTACTCACACTAAACAACTTACTATAAGATATTTTTTTTATACTATAAACGTTAAAACACGCTCTGCTTTTGTGTAGTAGATGCTTTGTCTCAGCTTTTTAACTATTTTTAATCCTGCTTTTGAATAGTTACATAGTAACTCTTCAATTGCATAAGCCTGCACAAAACTGTTATTAACGAAATAATTTTATACATAAATATTAAACTATATAATTCGTTGACTTAGACTTAAAATATGAATTATGCATAACTAACTTTTTGAACATTACCTGTCGCTCTTCAATTAATCCATCACTAGCAGTTGTTGGTACTGCTATTGCAGTTGGTGTTGACGCTAATATCAGAAGCACTGTTGAAGGAAGAACAAGAATTTACTAATAAAAGAAAAACAATACTTATTAATCTACAACTTTTGAAAAGCAGATTTTTTATCATGTTTTTAACTTTAACAAGTGAGCGCTAGTAAATTTTCAATTTAACTTTTGACAAATTTAATTAAATCAATATATAATATTAAATATATACACTATTTATATTTATATGTAATAATTTACAACTATGTAGAGCATCAAAAGCTTTTGCTCATCCATCTTTAAACCCAGCTCACTGAGATCTTGTTTAATAAGCGAAACAAATAAATCAAGGGTAAATCTCTTTTATAAACCAAGGTTCATGAAAAAGACATACAAAACTGCATTTGTAAAATTTATTATATTTTTCATAATTCAGGTTAAGTTAAAAATAACAACATATATTGTATTTTAAAAAATAACTACAAATTCTATGCATAATTTTATCAGACAGTTTGCCTTTTACAGTTCCAAATACATGCTATAAAAAAACATCTTTTTTTTTTTAACAAAAGAAACTAAACTAAAAATAAAGAACATCTTTTTTAACAGAAGAAACTAAATTAAAAAAAGCAATATAAAATGAAAAGTATTTAAATAACTTGTTAGCAATCATAATCATATTTAAAATTTCAATCCTATGTCAATTATTATTAATTCACTAATATTATTAGTAATAATACATTATACAAATAATAATACATTATACAAATAAGACTTCGACTAATAAAACATTTTAGCCAATTATTGGCTTCTTTATTTTACTAGTAAAATTTCATTACATTATTAGTAACATAAGAATGAACTTTTAAATATCAAATAAGCTAAAAATACATTACTATTGTAGTGTGTTTATATATATATATATATATTATATATATATATATATATATATATATATATATATATATATATATATATATATATATATTTACGTTTTTTACTGCGAATATTGTTTTTTTTGCAAAAAACGCTGATTTTCCGCTAAATTTCTCTGGGACTCGGGGGTATCGCCGCCCAAATATTTTTCCTAGATATTAGATTTCTAGTATTATTTAGAAAACCAAACTCTATCCGAAATAGCTGCGTGAGACCTCGAATTTTAAAAAAAATCAACAACTAATGTTGAGTTTTATTTTCAACGAAGTTTTTTACCTAAAAACCCAGCAAACATGTCAGCGTTGAATCAACATTGAAAACCGGTCGCAAAAGATGTTGCGGAAACGTTGACAAAGTAATTGATTTTGCAAAGATATGTAACGTTGTTTAATAGACGTTGATTAAACTTTATTGCGTAACGTTAAAAAAAACGTTACTAAATGACGTTACAAAAATGTGGCAACTAAACGTTGAAAAAGCGTAACATAAAAAGCGTTGAATAAACGTCGCAACTTAACGTTGAAAAAACGTTACCTAAAAAGCGTTGCATAAACGCTGTTAAAGCAGTCTATTTTGTAAGGATTTGTAACGTTGTTAGTAAAACGTCAACTTAACGTGACGCAAAGACGTCGCGTAAAGGTTGAAATAAAACGTTGAGTCAACGCTTAAATGTGCTGTAGAAAATATCGCAAAATATTATTTAACGTAATAAAACGTGGCAATAATATATATTGATTTGATAAATAAAACTAAATTGTAGGTTGAACTCTGCTCTTGCAATATACAAAATCGTTTTTTAATACAAACAGTAATATACAATGATAAATATAAAAAAGCTTAAAATATACAATTTATAGATATATATATAAAAATATAAATATTTTCTTTAAGATTTATGTGTGTTTGGGTGTTTGTATATATATTTATGCAAAATACAATTTACAGGATATCGTATAGATAGGCCAGGATATCATTGAGGAATTTCTAGTAATTGGCTCTCAAATACGCTGAATGCAATGCTGCAAACCGTTTTTCGCTACTACTTTGCTATACTTTGTATTTTTACCTTTGAAGTTTTCAAATAAATTAACTTAAAAACGCTCATTTGTTACATAATTTATTGATTGAATTTATAATAAAATTCAAATTATTTGAACAGTCAAAACAATATATCATTAGCAAACGTTGATTAGAAACTATACTTAAATGTTCTTAAATTCAGATTTTGTGTCAAAGTGAGGCATCAACTTGCGGCGCTCCAGTTGAACGCGAATATAGCCATCACGATTTTCATGGCCATAAACTTTGGATGCTGATTCAGTCACAATTTTAATCACACATCCAACACTTTGATTGTGACATGGAAATGGCTCAATGTCAATAACTATGTCTTCAACTGACGAAAGCCATGCCAATATTTGTACAATTGGAATATGTTTTGTCAGAACAGGTTCCAAGCGGGGCTGTGTTTTCCAGTCAATCAGTTCTTCATAACTAGTCGCTTGAAATCGTATCTCAGGGAGTTGAAATTTTTGATTTGGTATGTCATCTTCACGAGCACGAAGAATTCTCTTCAACGCAAGCTTACGGATCACTTGACGGTTGTCTTTGAGCATAGCCAGAATAATGCTCTCGATATGAGCTGGGTAGCTATTGCGCTTCAAAACTTGCTGAACAATTATTCGATAACGCACAGGAAGAAATCGTGATGTTTCTATCATTTTATAATAGTGTGGAGCAGCATTCCAGCAGTTTGAATGTTTCTTAATGTCAAACCAAACAACCGCATATTAATTTACAATAAATTTAGCCAAAAGTATTAGTTCATTTGATGGATCTTCAGTAGATATATAGAGGCGTAGAACACGGTTTGCTAGTGTCAACCACCTTGCATGGTTTAGTCGCCCAGGTGTTCTAGAATTAAATCTATCTGGTACAACACCTGTCTTCACCGCATTAACAATTTCGAAAAAGTACAGTTGATCACTGCTTAACAACTGCTTATTGCATATAATAGGTTCACCAACAAATATGGCAAAGCTGACTATGGGTTTCTGAACAGACATTGAAATAGACTTGCCAATTGGTCCATTAAATGAATGGGGTCCAGTTGTTGCACCATCTAAGGAGTGAAAAAGATGTCGCAAAGGAAGCTTGTTCAGATGTAAAAGAAAAATGGACCAGTGCAGTGGTTGACCAAGTTCAATTTCCATTCTGCGTATAACTCCATTGTTTAAACCAGTATTAACGTTAGTTGAATCAGAACCAATACAAACAAGGTTCGTGCAGTCAACAGTATCAATTATTGAATCTGCAATGGATTTGGCTGATCCACTTGTTGGCGTACAATGATCAACATACTTTGAATTTGGCTCTGATAAAATGAAAATATGTTCCTCAGAAATCACAGTCTGCCTATCCCCCTCAAGTTTTAAAGTCAGATCTTTCCTTCCATCAAAATACAATCCAGTAATTCTACAATCAGCATTTTTACAGGATGTTCTCAGTAGTTTTCGTTCTCTTCGAATTTTACTCCGATCCACTGGCCCCATATGTTCTATACCAAAATCAACCAGAGTTGCTGATACAATCGCGGCAACTGCTCTATCTGATATGCCAAAATCATCTGATTGTAGAGCAATATTTTTTAAACAACGGTTTTTTAGACGAGTAGTTGAGACTTCGGTATCGACAACTGATACTGAAGGGGAATAAGTTTCGGTGTCAGAATTGTTGTCTGTTTCATTATCTGATTCATTATCAGATGC